>NC_067481.1:11773685-12021306 GCF_947179515.1 Apodemus sylvaticus
TTTAATTCGGTTCAGTTACCATGAAATCTAATCAGTGTATGTGTTCTTTTTCCATATTGCTTCTCATGCTTTTAAGATGTAGGCTGCATTTTGTTTCCCTAGAAAGTAATCCTTGCCCAATCATCCCTTCCTCTCCATCTCTTGTGCAAACATGCATGTGCATTTCCGTGTGTGTTTTCAGATTCACTCGCTTGTGCATGACTTTTTCCATAACCCTCAATCTTATGTTTTGAGGTCTCATACTGAACCTGGAGAATGCCATTTTGGCTAGAGTGGCTAGCCAATGTTCCAAATGGATCCTCCCATCTCTGTGTCTCCCCCATCACTGGCTTATAGGCGTCTGATGCCATACCCAGCCTTTTCCATGAGTCCCAGGGGTATTCAAACTCAAGTCCTCATGCTTGTTCAACAACCACTGGTACCCTCTGCCCCCTAGCTCCTCTATATTTCTTTAGAGTCATATTTCTTCTCCATCATCCGAACCTTCCTTACAGCCTTTTTGTCATCTTATCAGTGTACGTGCTCCTGAAAGTACAGAAAGATAGAGACAGAGGTGGAGATGGAATCCTCCCTGAGAGGTTAGAGCGAATCTGTAAAATTCTGGAATTCTGGACGCCCTCGTTCAGCCACTACTAAAGGCACACATTGTGCTACGTTTTAACTTTATATAAACAGCCATCTAATGTCACCTCTTCCATGTTTGTCTTTCTTTTGTGGACATGATAACCACAGTAGTTTTTGTCTATAACAGAGTCATTTTCTAATGCTCACATACACCACAACTTTACCAATCCACTCTTCTACCAGACATTTTTATACATTTCTTTGGTTGAATATATATACACACACACATGTATATATATATATATATATATATATATATATATATATATATATATATATATATAAACACAGATTTGGGGCATGTACTTAAACAGATTTTTTTGATAGTAAACAAGATTTGACATACTGCATCCTACTTTTAATAAACACCTTTTAAAAAATCCTTGCTTTGTTACTTCATTTGAGATAGAGTATATAGTATAATTTGAGATATAGTATAATTTGGGCTGGCTTTTAACTCTATGTAGGTGAACTTTGAACTTATGACTGTATTTCTAATTCTGCTTCTCTCAAAAGTGCTGGGAGTACAGGTGTGCACCATTCTGATTAGATATTAAAATTATTTTTCTTATGATGACATAAGTGAACATGTTTAAGATAAACTATAAAATACAATTCAAATAAAACATCCGTATTAAAGTACACATTGTTCATACTATTTCTACTTTTGGCCATTTCTCTATTGATAATTGCTCTCCATCTCTGGTTGGTTCATTTTGAATGAATATGATTTATTATTAAATATTATTTAATATTTGGGTATTTGTTGGGTGGGTGTTGCATTTGCCTTGACAGGCGTGTGAAGATTGATGGGAAACCTGAGGGGGTTGGTTCTCTCCCTTCTACCTCTTGGGACCCAGGATGCAACTCAAGCAAGCTTGGTTGCTAGAGTCTTGAGCCAGTTTACTACTAATACATTAATTTTTGTTTGTTTTGAGTGTATCCACATTGTATTCATGGCTGGCCTAGAATTCACTATATAGATTAACTGGCCTTGAACTCACAGGTAGAGGTCTACATGCCTCTTCCTCTTGAGTGATAGGATTAAGTGGGTGCACCTGGCCCAAATCCTTAATATGATTCTATTTATCTGCATGTTTCTCCATTTAAGAATAAGTAATTGGTGGAAGAGGGGTCTGACTTAAGAAATATTTGCCTATTTGAAGGGCATGGAAACATCATGCTTTTATTTCTAGAAGCTTTATCTTGTTTTACATTTATATCTGTATTCTATCAAAACTGGACTCTTGGTGTGCTGTGAGGTAGATGTAAAGACTACTGCATTATCACGGCTAATTAGCTGGATAGAAAACCAATATAATACAATATAGCTAGAAGGGACTTTCAGTTATTAAGTGACTTTGATGAATAATCAGAAGAGATGCCTCAGACAATAAAAGTGCTTGCTGTAAAAACATTAAAACCTAAGTTCAAATTCCCAGTATCCATGGAAAAGAAACCCAGATTGGCCACTAACTCCTTTAACTCCAGAGCTTTTGTGAGCCAAAATAGGAGAATCCCTGGACCATCCTGTCCACCAACCTAAATCAAGGTTCAGTGATAGAGCATGTCTTAATATCGCCTGACATCCTCACTTAGCTTCTATGTGCTCATATAAGCACATAGTTTCATAATCATGTGCACATATACCACACCTACACACACACACACACACACACACACACACACTAGGGCAGGGGGAGAAACTAGTAAACAAACTAAAAGGGATGAATAATTTTGAAGGCAACTAAATTTCACACTGTCCCTCAGATTTGCCTTCCAGTTCCCCAGAAAGCAGCTCTCAGCCTCTTAGGAAGGGGGAGGTTATAGTGAACTAAAAGATTATAAACAAATCCTGGGTCCCTGATGGTATTTTGGGAGAATGGAAGGACAATTTGCTACATCTACACCCTCCCTTATAGACAGAGAGCAACCACAAGAAAGCAGGAATTCTTTCCGCTGGTTTCATGAGAAAGGATCAACGTTAGTGTGCAGTGTCTCAAGTCAAGTGACATGGAACTGCATGCTGAGTGGGTCAAGTAGGATAAAATCTTTTCCCAATTGCTCTGATAACATACCCTAACAACAGAAACTAAGAGAGAAAGAGTTTGTTCAGCTCACAATTCCAGATTACAGTCTATTACATCAGGGAAGTCACAGGCGGGAACTTGAAGAAATGGGTCATAGTTAGATCCGTTGTAAATAGTATAGAGGACTCAGCACTCTTCCTCTACTCTTATACAGTCCAGAATATCCTAACCAGGGAATGGTGCAGCCCACAGTGGTCAAATCTTCGCATTTCAATTAATGTAGTCAAAATAACACCCACCCCAGACATATTCAGAGGCATGGCTCTCAAGTGACTCTAGATTTTCTCAAGCTGACAATTAAGACTAAGGTACAAAGATGGGCTAAATAATCTTTAGGACCCAGCACATAACAAAACAATGAGTTTTGTGATGGTTTAAAGAAAATGGCCACCTAGTTGAACTCTTTGACAGGATTAGAATGATTAGAAGGATTAGAAGGTATGGCTTGTTGGTGGAAATGTATCACTGGGGATGGGCTTTTAGATTTCAAAAGCCCAGACTCTGATCTAGCCCACAGTCTCTGCTGATTTTTCAAATTTAGAACTCTCTGCTCTTCTTCCAGCACTATATTCACTTGCAGGTTGCCATCATGAACACAGACTAACATTTGAAACTGTAAGCAAATCCCAAATTAAATGATTTCTTCTATACAAGTTGCCTTGGTCACATGACTCTTCATAGCAATAGAACAGTGACTAAGACAAGAAAAACTTTCTAAAAATTCAAAACATTAGCAACAAACAGATAAGGCCACCACAGGACATTTCATGAACTAGATGAACTAGATAACCAATGAAGGAAGCTGGGCCGGGTTGACATTGACAGTGAAGAACTTCTTTGATCCTAGCTTGGGCAATGTTCATGGGTACTATGTATGTTTACAAAGGAGGAACTGCAGGGCATTTGAAATTCCAATAGTCTTAATATTATTTGTTAAGCATGAAATATAATGTTTGGGCTTCTTTAGCAATAATAACTTATACAATTTGTTTCTTAACATATATGCAAGAAAATTCATTACTTTTAATATTCAGCTCAGCCTTAGGCATGATTGTTGACTATAGAATTTTTTACATGCCCTATATCAGTTGAACGAAGTTCTCAACTAGACCAAGCTTACTATGAGCTCCTTTCTTCCTCCTAATCAAAAACAAATGTTGAATTTTATCAAACACACTTCATTTCCTATTTAGTCTCAGAGTTTACAATATATGTCTACCTTCGAGTAATGTAATACACTTACATACAGTTTATTTACCTTACAGTTAAGTACTTCTAATTCACCTCTCCCATCTGTTGTTTTATCACTTTGCTAAAGCCTAAAATACATCAATACTCATTTTTTTTCAGTCTGTTATAGTAATTTAATGTAACAACTACTGAATTGTATACTTACCTCTATTACTCTTTCTCGTTTCATTTCTTTGTACAGCCTAGCCTTTCTGACTGATATCACATTACTTCTGATCTAAGACAATTTAACATTTTTATCATACTGGCCAACTGGTAGCTAGTTCTTCTAGCTCATGGTTGGGAGAGGGTGAATTTCCTCATGTATTAGGAAGATTCTTCTAGACAACGAATTCTGGGTTGGAGCTATGGAGATGGATCTGTGGATTGGGGTGTTTGCTCTGCATGCATGTAAAAAGCCAGACATGGCTGTTCATGTCTCTAACTCCAACATTAAGACAAGAAGATGTTAATAGCTTGCTAACTAGCCATTATAACCAAAGCAGTGAACTCCCAGTTCAGTGCACAAGGTATTGAAGCAGAAAGGTATAGAAAATGGCACGTGCTCTGATCTGCACATGTGTATACATAAACTGTTGCACACACACATGTGAATGTAACACACACACACACATACAGAGAGAGAGAGAGAGAGAGAGAGAGAGAGAGAGAGAGAGAGAAGTGAGAGGCAGAGAGAAAGAGAGAAAGTGAGAAAGAAGAGAACAGAAGGGAATTCTAGGTTTACAACATTATTGCTTGTCAAGGCTTTAAGGATGAAGCATCTTTGTTTTCTTATGTCTGTGACTCGTGATGAAATTCTACTTTTTTATGTTTCTGTAGTATTTATAAGATCACATTTTTCTTGAATTGTTTCATGATCTCTTCTTATTTTGTTTTCTGTTTTCTCTCTCTCATGTGTGTTTCTTTCCCTGTTTAAAACTTTATTCTTCTATGTTTTCTCTGAGCTTCTTGAATGCATGTTGGAAAGTTATCAGCCATTATTTCTTCCTACATTTCTTTGTTTCCTGTTTCTTCTTTCTAGAACTCCATTAAATATATGCTTTTGTGTTTGCCTCTAAAATCTTATCTTTATTCTACGTTTATGAATATTTTGCCTGAGTACATGACTGTGGACTATATGCATACCTAGTGCTCAAGGAGCTCCCAATAGAGTGCCAGATTCTCTAGATCTAGAGTTACAGACAATTGTGAACTACCATGTACCTGCCAGGAATTGAACTAAAGTCACCTAGAAGAGCATCAACTGATCTTAACTTCTGACCTCCCTTTCTTACCTAGGTATATGTTTTACCATCTGACATGTCTCATGGGGCTTCCATACTCAATCCTGTGATTTATTTCATTGATATGTTCATTTATGCTTTCATAATCTATCTTGGGCAGTAGTTTTAGAAGTTTCTATTGATCTATATTGGTCAGCTAGTCAACTATGTGGAGTCCCAACATGAGCCTTTCCATACTAGAGGAGTCTTCCCACTCTTCAGCTCCACTTTCTTCCCATGACCTTAGGGTATGAACTTGTTTGGAAACACCATTGTTCCAAATATTGTTAGTTAAGATGAAGTAAAGCTGAGGTCAGCTGGGATTTTGATCCAGTGTGTCTGGTGTACTTACAAGCAGAGATAATGAGACAGAAGCACAGCCGGAACCACTCTAAGCAAAAGCCTAGAGGTCTCAGAGGGAATAGCCCAGTTATAACAGGGACAGAGTCTGGAGACATGCTTTCAGAAGCCCAAGAGCAGAAAGGATCATGGGCAAGAATGGCAGCCTGTATGTGAGTGAGCCATGGGCATGTGTCAGCTGACCCTGAAGTGGTGTCTAAGTGAGAGAATGAGGGATAATGGCACCTGACAGTAGCTAAGAGCCACATAACTGATAATTTTCTTGGGATCTCAACAAAAACTTCCTCTGAATCCTCCATGTTGAACTTCTTGCCTCCACAACAGTACGCCGCCCCCCAAAAATCTTTTATTTCAACCTAGACAGCTTGACATATTTTACTACAATATCACTAAAAATATTAATACACAGTAACAACATGAAAGGAGAATGTCTAAACTAAGAGTGCTGCTGAATAGTGTTGCTTTTTAAACAAACAAACCCCAAAACAGCGTAAAGAATGCCTTTCCAGGTTCAGATAACAGAGAGGACATAAAGCCCACATTAGCTTGCTTGCTCTTCTGGAAGGGGACCAGGCTATCTCTTGAGCCAGCAGCAGAACACTGCAGCACTGATCACACAGCACTGAAACAAGCAAGAGTGGGTGGGGGTGTAATAGAGTCTTGGGAAGATGTTTCAGGCAGATGCTGAGGTCAGGAAGTGAGTAAGGAATTACATTCCCAGTATGTTGGACCTCAGAGGGGATTATGCCTATCAAGCTGGGAAGATGAAACTTGAGTTTGAATGGAGCTCCCAGAGAGATACCATGATCACAAGACATTTGATGAGTAAAATTTGAGCTCTCAGGTAGAGCTTCCCAGAAAAATAGACTCTGCAAGCCAATGATCCACAGCTGTGAGGCTACTGAGGACTGTTCTTTAGTCTAGCAAATGTTACGGAGAGGCCTGGATGTTTAAGACTTGAAAGCATGAAGCTTCTGGATTTTGAGATTACCTTGATAGGTTTTGATCTTTGTTTCTCTTCTCTTGCCACCTTAACTTGCTCTTCCTCCGTTCTTCCCTTTAGGAGTGGAAATGTTTATTTTGTGCCATTGAATGTAGTATTGGAAGTATGTAATATTTTTATGAGGTTCACAATGGGACTTGTGTCTTGGGAATAAATTTTCACTTCAGATTTTTGAACAGTGTTAGGACTGTTACAGACCATGGGGACTTTAAGAGGGGGACTAAAGGCTTTATGAAATAAAAATGAGATGCATCGGGGTTATTGTGATTTAATGTGATGATTGGATGTCAATTTGACAAAGGGTGGTGTGGTGATGGTTAACCATCATCAGCCTGTGTGGATTTAGGATCACCATAGAAACATACCTCTGGGTGTGTTTGTGTGGCCATCTACAAAGACATATAACAGTGAATGGAAGAATGATTTTGGATGTGGGTGGCACCACCCCATAGTGTGAGGTACTAGATAGAATAAAATGTAATGAGGGAAGGTAGACCAAGTACTTGCATTCAACTCTCTGCTTCCTGACTGTGGATGCCATATGACCATCTGGAAACAAAAGAAGTCAGCTTTGTACTCACCCACACCCAGTGAATCCTTGTGGTCACTCTATCTCCTGTGTAATTATCTAAATTTCATCTTCTCCCCATTTTATTACTTTGAGCTTTTAAGTTGGATGAGCACTACCCAAACTAACACATTTCTCTTTGTTCTATCTTTCAACCTCAATATTGTCTCCCATGCTTTTCATTCGCTTCAACAGAATGATGACCATCACACATCCTAGCCCCTATCAAAGCATGAATTCTCAACCTCTTCTTATAATGAATTAGGAATGTTGTCTGTGTCTTTCTGTTTCCCTACTTCCACTCATGTCATTGTAGGCTTGGATTTTTCAAAACCTATTTTATTTAGGGTTATTAAATGCTTCAACCTTTCTTCTAGCCCACCAACCATAGGTAGGGAAGGAAGATGGTTAATAGAAAAAGATGGTTGTGGACCTGTTAGGTGGTAGTTCTTTGGGGTGATCCCACTCTTTGTTGTCAGGATACCAGCAGTCCAGTTCAATAGCAAACACCAATCAATAGCAGCAGCACAATGCAGCAGAAACAGCAAGGCTCCACTGAATCAGCACTAGTCAGCAGAAGCTGCGAGAATTGGCTGGAATACCAGGAGAAGTTCACGGGCACATTTCTTTCTACAAAGTGAAGGTCATCAAAGATTAGTAAAGACCAGTAAAGAAGCTAGACCAGTGAAGACCAGAGAGGGCCAATGACGAAGCACAGCATTGTGTGGCATTCACTGTGTGTTGGCTCCATTTATATTCTTTCTAACCATTGCAATTCCTCTCAAATGTCTGTTTTCAGCAGAATATCACAGGCCCTCTCACAAGACAGCTTCCCGAAAAACATCATGTGACACAACTGAGTTGATAAAGAAACCATAAATTTCTACTTCATATCTCCTTGAACTTAAATTCCAAATGCCAAGTAGATTTTAGTCTTTCCCATCCTTCTACATGCATGCACACAGCTATGTTATCTGAAAGTTTATCTTTGTCCATCTTACAACTTCCTACCTCCTTCTCAGTCTAATTCATCCACTTCTCCAGAGTCAGGCTGGTGGCATTTACTCTAAACTGGCTTTGCTGGTTGCCTTGCATTGGCAATTAATTCCTCTTCAAGGTTCTATAACATCTTGATATTTAACAATTATTAATGCTTCTGCCTCTTTTCAGATTAAGTATATCTCCAAAAAGCAAGTAAAATCCCATGTGAATGTTTATCATTAAAGATCCCATCATGGGAGAAAGTAAAAATTCAGCAGATTTTCATTCTTCATTAATGAAACAATTTCAGCAATTCCATTATCTCTGGGGTAGCCAGACTGCCTATCAGATTGGATTCTACTCAACCTGGTCTCTTAGACCCATTTTTCTCTTAACTGTGCTAAGATCTAGACTAAGTGAGATCCTGCACGCTAGCTTAGGATCCCCTCTCTTCTCTATATCTCTTATGTCTAGAGTGTTTTGAAGTTGTTTTTTGTCTTTGTTTTGTCTCTTCCAGTTTCGTGTTTTCAGCATCCCAGTGCTGTAGCCTCCTCTGAGTGACCTTTTATCCCCAAATCTACCCTGGTGCTTGATCACTTTGTCCCCTATACTTAACACCCTAAAAACTCTGTGGTCATTTCCCCTTTCTGGCCCTACTCACTGCCCTGATTTGGTTCTCTTATTCTCTGGGACTGCTATACAAATGCCACCAAACTGCCTTCCAGGGTGCTAATCACGGCTGTGATGCCTGTTCCTGCCTTCTTCACAGCCACTCTGAGCTGCCAAATCTTCCGTATCTGTCATCAACCAAACTTTTCCTAATTTAAAATTTGGGATAATTTTCAAAAGCCTACACATTTCCTCACCTCCCACAGAAAACCCTAAGTGTTGCCCAGTAAATTGTGCCGCAACCATAAATTCTTTTCACAGTCTCTCCGGAAACAGGGTTAGGTAAGAATGGGTGGGTAATCTGAAAAAGTTGATTACACATCTGGATTTGTTCTGAGATGATAGTCTTTTTTTTTAAAATCTATTTGCATTCTACCTTTCCAAGTTTCAGAGGTGTAAAATTGTGGTCACTTTTACTGACTAATTTATGTGGGTGGTAATTGGACTTCCTGTAAAAAGGAGTTTTGCTGGCTTACACTCTGGATGAGGGATGAATTTCTAATATGATTTATTCTTCTGGAGATTCTTACTTTAATATTATATCTCTGTTGTTTTCTTTTTATTCACTAATAGCTTCACTATTAGTGAAAATTGAGAATATTGAAGAATATTGTCTTTTGAAATTATCTTTCCATAGATGCATCCTTTTTTATTAGATATTTTCTTTATTTACATTTCATATGTTATCCCCTTTCCATGTTTATCCTCCGAAAACCCCTTACCCCATCCCCCACTGCTCACTAACCCACCCACTCCCACTTCCCTGATCTGGCATTCTCCTACCCTGTGGCACTGAGCCTTCACAGGTCCAAGGGCCTCCTCTCGTTGATGTCCAATCAGGGCATCCTCTGCTACCAATGTGGCTGGAGCCATGGGTCCTTCCATGTGTACTCTTTGGTAAAGGATGCATTGGTAATTAGTTTTATCACCTAAATGTAAAGACGTATTAAAAAAAAACATTTTCTATGTGCCAATAGATATCTTCTTAGTTTGGTGCATGATTCTTTCCTCTGTATCCAGATACTAGTTGTCTGTATAACTGTACTAGTTATTCAACATTTTATTATTATTTCAGAATGAATTATCTAATGTCAAATAATGAAAGAATCATGTTGTCTGAAAGCTTGCCTTGCTCTGCTCATCGCCTCATATCTATCTGCCGCATACACTTTGGAGGAAAACATGGCTCAAATTCCTCTAATCACTATTGGTAGAACATAGATATCAAGGTGTCCTACATGTAGGTATTCATAGCTCCAGTTACCAACAACCATATGCAGTATAATCTGTGACCTTGCCAGATACCCAAAGTTGTATGAAACTCTGAGTTATACATCAACTTTCCATTTCTCAGACAGGATTCTGGAAGATGTAATGACTTACTCAAAAAGTTGGTGGCAAAACAAATGTTTTTCCTCACATCTTTTGTCCCCTTGTAATTTATTGATTAATTTTTTTTCAAGACAGGGTGTCTCTGTGTAATAACCCTGGTTGTTTTGGAATTCACGTTGTAGCCCTTCAAGACTGGCCTTGAACTTACTGAGATCTGCCTACATGTGCCTCCAGAGCACTGGGACTGAAGCTATGCACCACCACACCTAATGCTTTGTGACTTATTTAGCAATAAAAAGGTATTTACTAATACTTAAGGACACTTGTATTAGGGGCTCCATTGCTGTGAAGAGACCACAGCAACTCTTATAAAGAAAAACATTTCATTGGGACTGGCTTAGAGTTTTGGAGCTTTAGTCCATTATCATCCTGTCAGGAAGCATGACAACATTCTTTGAAATGTGGTGCTTGAGTAGCTGAGAGCTGTACACCTTGATCCACAGGCAGTAAGGAAGAACTGCATTAGCTTCACTTTGGGAGTAGCTTGAGCACTTATGACCTCAAATCCCCACCCTCACAGTAACACACTTCCTTTGACAAGGCCGCACCTCGTGCAATAAGGCAATACCTCCAGATAGCACCACTCCCTATGGGCCAAATACTGAAACACAGGAGTCTATGATCCCAAACTTATTGAAACTGCCACAACACTTTCCAAGGAATTTGAATACTGAACAAGAAAGATTTAGCCTAAGACCTCATGACACATACATTTTAGCTGAGCTTAGTGACATATTCTACCGTAAATGGCAGTGGGACTGTCAAGGTGCAGAGTGAAGTAGATGAGGCTTTAGAAACAATTTATGGCAGAAACAAAGGTCCCTCACAGATCAGTTTCTCTCTATGGACATGTTAGATCTTATTCTGTGGAACACTCATTCCTTTATCCTTCCTCTTTTGCTCCTGGCCAAACTTTAAATTAAATCCCCCTTTACTCCAGAGCACCCCCAAGTATGCAATTTGTCACAATATCTAGAGTACCTTCACTTCTGATTATGAACTTCTGCAGGACAAGGACTACCATATGGCTCTCTTGAACAGTCACTCAAAGCAGATGAGGAATGTGTGTTTGTATGTTTAATGGGTCATAACCGTTCATTCTCAGACACACCCAAGCAATTCCTGGAGACACTGTAGATAGCCACCAATGGAGAAGGGGGCTACTGGCATCTAGAGAGACAAGAGATGCTGATACATATTCTACAAATACAAGGCATCCCCATCCCTATCAAATAGCTATTCAACCCCCAAGGTCAGTTCTAGCAAGGCTGATTGTGTCTGAACCAGAGATATTCCATATACTTAAAATTATATTCATGCTATAACACTCTGCACATGCAGATGGGTAGAATCATACATCATATGTAAATCTCTGACAGGCTTATTTTACCTTGAATTATGTCCTTTTACTTCATTTATGCTGTAGAGAAATGGTCAGATGTCATAGAGGGTGACAGGCTCATAGAGACAGAAAGCTAAATGGCGGAGACAAGGGGCTTGGAGATGGGGAAAACGAAAAGTTGTTATTAAATGAGAGTGTGGTGTCAACTGTAGAAGGTGAATTACTCCTAGAGACTTGTAAAACCCCATGGTGCCTATAGTTAGTAATACAGGATTATGAATTTAATACTTTTTTGAAAGGACCAATCTCATGTTAAAAATTACTCAAAACTCACTCAGTAATGGTGAACAAAGAATTTTTATAGGTCATGAATATAGCCTGATTACATCATAGGTGTATGTGTATATCCACACTCAGATGTATGTATTTGTATGTATTTAAAATACACAGTTTTCTTCATATACTAGTTCTTTATTAATAAAGCTCTCTCAAAAGGCCAAAGAACTCAAAACTTATGAAGCAGCATCATTCCCTTCAAACTCAGAATGATTTGGTGTAATTAAACTTGTTAGTATAATAAAATTTTATAGAGAATCAAATAAAAGGGTTCCAGAGGCTCCCAACTCACCAAATTAGTTCCAATTTCATGCATATTGAAAACTGAGAATATGTTAATTCACATAAATATATTCATATGGAATAAAAATACCAATGATTAATGTGGGGTCTGTACATCATTATCAAAATTCCTAGCTGTCTTCAATAACATATAAGATTACTATTAATATTAGGCTATGATTTTGTTACATGTGATAAATAATTATAAGTTGAAATGTCTATCAAATATGACAAATATATTTCTTCCCCTACAGGTGTGGAAAATGGTCCTGTAAGAATTTTAAAAGTATAAAAATATTCCCTTCAGAGTTACAATAATAACCTTTGGGAAGAAAGATAGATAAACTCATCTAAGAAAATATAACAGATATCTTTGCTCTAAAACCAAAATCAGATTAGATCTTTGAATATTCATGATCTTTATGCCAAATTTGCCAAAATAATGACAAAATTGTGGAATGATGGTAATCTAATTAGTAAAACTCATCTCTTGTGTGACATCCTGCCAAGGCAGTGGCTCACAATTACACAAACAGCTCATTTGATGACAAAGCACGTGTAATCCCATCATCTGGTACTCCATAGTCTCCAAACATATAGAAGCTCATATTGTTTTCTATCACTTATTATAGAAGATATAATTTTAAATATATTGATTAAAAAGCCCAAGTTCATATCAAAGGTAACAAAAATCTATTTGGTCTAGTCTATGTCCAAGTCCCATATGATACTTTCCACAAAGCTATTTTTAAACTCCATCTCTAGGTAGCTTTATCTTCTCCCATAAGCAGTTCACAAAGGCGGCATATTCTATCTATTCTTATTCCTAGTTTCCCCAGGATTCCCATGGGCCTCCATGCCCTTTAAGGGTCTGCAAAGAGTCTATAGGAAAATAGAAAAAGAAGTCTATTAGAATCAGGTATCTGATTAAGTTCAACCATGGAAACTTGCTTGACACTGTTAAATTCTATACCCACCTTCCTCAGAGTAGATGCCACCATCACATTAAGCACACTAGATAGCCTGCCCCTACTCAGCCAGTGACCTAGAATTGCCTTTGATCAGTACTGAATGTGGTTTGTGGAACTGACTGGTTTTAGATGCCAAAAAAACAAATACAAGGATTTTTGGAGCTAGACAAACATTGGGAAGGCTTACTAGCAACCACAGAGTTAGTGTATTTGATCTTCAATGCTTGACGTAAGCACAAGGTTTTTAAAGGTCCTAGTATTTGGCTTAATTTCAGTTTAGCATTTGAGAGTTTTATAGATATTGTAGTTAATGATACTAACACATATAAGGAGAGAATATTGTTTACAAGTAGAAAACATATGTCTTTAAATAACATGCTAGTAAGAAAAGTGGTACTTGTCAATCCTGAATCATAATGGACACCTTCTTCAGTAAGGAGGAAGGGCATGTTGTATGTCCTATGGGGAGGGTCGAGTATGCTTATCTGTGTGTACAGGTACATGTGAATGTGCTTGTGTTGAGGCAAGACACTGGGTGCTCTTCCCTGTCACTCTCTGCTTTGCTCTCTTGAGCAAAAACCCAGAGCTAGGCTGCTCGTCAGCAAGCACCAGAAATCTTTAGAATTCATTCTTTTCCCTCAGCACCGGGATTACAGGTGTGTGAGTAACCCTGTTTGATTTTTAACATGGGTGCTGGGATTCAAACTCAAGACCCCATGTTTACAAACACATGTTCTTCCCTACTGAGGCAAGAGATGCTTTTGAAAGGTGGAAGTGCTTCTGTCTCACCCAAGTCTGATGGAGTCTGAATCTCCTGGAGGTATGAAAGGAACAGCATTGCCCTACTTTTAAACTTCTGGAATTGGTTGCCATAGACAGTAAGTGTTGAACATGTATATTAGGGAGAGTTCAAAATAGACTTTAATACCCAAAAGCCTGGGAAATTCACAGATTAGATCGATTTTCATTTTCTTCACCAGTGGTAAAGCATAAGAAGTACATAGCAATTGATCGTGTTACAAGAGCATAGGGGAGATTTGAAATGAATGCAGAAAAGAGGAAGGCATTATTCTGAGTTGAACAATGCATTACATTCTCTAAGCATAGAGTTTCATTTATAAATCAGGAAACAGACCCACGGCACTACCATTTCTTTCTCTAACTGAACGAGCAATCAGAGAATCCATCCTAATTGTGACTGATTTGAAATCAGTTTTCTCACTATTGAAGAACAATGGAAATGTCCATCACTGATGATAGCTACATGTTTTCTGGGACAGAGACTGGACCTTTCAGGATATCTCAATGTCATCTACAATGACTTTTTCTAGGTCCCTGAACAGAACTGGGAAAGCATGATTACCACCTCCAAATGCAACTATATGATGACTGCTAAGTGCACATCAGAGAGGTACTAAGCGCCTTTCATACCTTATTTCATTTCCCTGATAATAACCTATCCTACAGGTGATGTTAGCATCATCACCAAAGGTCTTCTAAAAAGTCAATGGCATTTCCTGCATGAAAAGCCATACTTCTTTGAGGCCAATCCCTTTCTGTAGCCAATGTAACATAGCTTGAATGAAAAGAAAACACAGAAAGCATGAAAGTGCCCACCCAATCAACATCTTGTCCTCTAGGTTTGCTGATGGGCCCACAAGCCAACCTACACTATTGTGACTTGTGACTCTGCAGGTGTGGTAGTTCCAGAATTTGTGAAGTCATTCTCTTGAGATGCATACTCTCCTTCAATTCCTAGGTCCTACCTGCTAGATCTGAGACTAGTTTTCTGGGTCTATATTTTTAGTATTCATTCTAAGAATCTCTAATATGCATCCTCTACATTTCACTTTCATTAATGTTTCAGAATGATGTCATATGCTTCCCATGTTATTAATCTAAACTTACTACCCTAACAGAGGCGGTTTTGGGGCTTAAACTGTATGAGATCTGGTTTTTGAATAAAGCTTTATTAGAACCTAGCCATCCTACTTGGCTTTTGCATAATCTATGTCTGTTTTGTGACTGAAGAGTCAAGTATTTGCAATAGAGTCTGTATGGCCAACACAAGCAGAAGATATTTCCTATCTGGCCCTTCACAGAGCAAGCTTGCCAACCCCTGTCCTAAAATGACTCTCCTGCTAAATGTTGGCCAAAAATGTGTGGCCCGCTGATTAATTTGGAAATTTCTCTATACCTAAGATCATTTCAATTGCTCAGCCTCTTGGATCCATTGGGTATATGGAAAACAAGTTTTATTCACGCAAGACATAATCACTCATTTTTTAATCCTTCAGATATGCTTGTCAGATTAGTGCTCAAATAAATTATATTTTTCTTTTCTAAGGTTCTGGATAGTCACATATGCAAAGGCCAAAATTTTCTCTAACATGTGACCAAGAAAAGCAGGTGTCTCCCATCAAATCTGTATGACAAATGGAGAAAATTCAAATTTATTAATAATCCCCTTAATTAATTTACTTTTAAAAAGAAAAGTAAGCAATCACACAGAATCTTTCCCATCATCATATACTTAGATAAATAGATTGATAGATAGATAGATAGATAGATAGATAGATAGATAGATAGATAGATGATAGATAGATAGATATGTAGGTAGATAGATAGATAAATAGATAGATAGATAGATAGATAGATAGATAGATAGATAGATAGATAGATAGAGCCAACCAATTGACATTAGTGGAGGTTATGACTCCCGATTGCTGACTATGAGAAAAGTTAACCTAACTCTTCCTTCCAAACCCATCATTATGTAAAGGAAATAGTTGCCACATGAAGTCAAGCTCACTTTGACTGGAGGGATAGAGGGACACAGCAGCATCAAGCCAGAGAAAAGAAAAGGAGATGAGTAAAATCCAGGCAAGTGACCAAAGGATACAGTTTGGAAGCTCAGAGATAGCCAACAACCAAGAGAACAAATCAATGCATGCTCATGGAATGCCTTAAATGCATTATATGTGTAATGTACATTGCATGGATGCACTTAGAAAAATAAAGATTGAATTGAAAGTCCCCAAAAGAAAAGCCATGCAAAGGGTTTAAAGTAGAAAAACAAAAATATTAGTTTTACACATAATCGCAGCATACTCTGAATGATCTGTAAGTATTTCCCCACTAGGGAAAATAAAATCCCAAATTCCTCATTTCAAGCTCAGTTTCCTGGAAGCATTGACGGTTTGACCAGGTCTAGACTGCATTTTATGTGCAGGCCTTTGCCAGCTCCTCTGGCATAAGTGGCTGGGTTCCAGCCACTGCTGTTACTCTCTCTACACTGGCTCTGAGCGCTGTAGACTTCTCCATCTGGTTTAACAGGAAGTATGTACTGTTTGTGGGATGCCATTGAACTATTTTTAAGAGTTGAGCTACATGCAGGTATTTATGACTCTAGACACAATTTGGGGAAACAAAGTATTTGCCAACACAAGTACAGTGAACAATTTCAACAGCCAGCCATATGGCCTCAGGATGGAAATGGTCCAGGTGAACAGCTGGAACAAGGTTCCTTCCTGGACCTTGTGAAAGCCATCACTTCCTTTCAACAGGCCCTGGTGCCAAAGTCTGACAAGTGGTAGTCATTTGTTGACAGGAGTGGGGTGTCGCACTCTTATGTGGATTATAGGAATGGCAGAACTTGTAAGTTCCAGTTTTCATACAAAGAGGCATGTGGTGACTCTACTTTCAGTAGTATAAGTTCACTGAACAATCTACAAGGTTTATAGGAGAGTTCTTCAGAAGAACAGAAATAATAGGGTATAAATGTGTTTTGCCTCTGTGGGGATAGAGACAGATTAGAATCTCTACACAAATGAAATTTTCTGTCAAGGTTCATCAGATCATAGTAGATAACAGTCTTGGTTTCAGTAAATTCAGTTGACAAGTCCCTCTCAGTAGGCATTAAGTCCATGATAGGTGATTTTAAGTGCAAACTCGACTGAGCTGAAGGGTTCCCAGATATAAATTATACAGAATGGGATTATATGATTAATTAAGATGGACAGCTTCAAAACACACAGAACTGCATTCTTCTTCTAACTCAAATATGCTAGAATTTGCTACTAAGCAGGAAGAGACCCCACACTCAGGAAAAGCAAACTTGGATTCCATATCCACTTTCTACTGATTGAATGAGGCCCGCCCACCTTGGCAAGAGTAGCTAACTTTCCCCATTGCAACAATTTAAGTATTAAGTTCATCCAAAAAACCTTTTCACAGAAAACACTCCTGAGAATATTTGAAGAAATATGCGGGCACCCTGTGACTCAGTCAGGTTTGCACATAAATGACCTGGTACCCAGTTACTGCCAACCAAAACTGAGTCGCCAGTTAAGTATGCTGAGTCGCAGGACTGAGCATTACCCAGAGTTAAGTGACTGACCTTGAGAGAAAAAATCGTTTTGTGTTGACACTAATCCATACTTATGAAGTAACTCAACCCACTAAAAACGAGTCTGTCAGACAGCACAGAGCATATAAATAGAGCATAAGGATATCTTCAAATTCTTTTCATCTTTTCTTTTTTATCTCTTAATCCTTCCTAAGAATGAACGTATATCTTCTGTGTACTGTGAAGGTCATCCTGGCTAACTTCTTTGCTTCTTACCACAGCCTAAAGCACTCTATCCTACGACATCCCCAGAGAGATTCAGTTGCTTCCTCATTCACAATTGTTCATCACCACCATAAAATCTCTTTGATGACTCTAAAAGACCACATAGTGTTTTCCTCCCTGAAAGCTATTTTCCTGTTCCTCTTTTTCCTTTCCTCCTTCCAAATTCCTTTCTCTCAGATGCATTTTTAATGATTAGACTCCTCTGTAAGTGCCTTAAGAACATATATAGAAGCAAACTAAGTACCTGTCCCAAAGGTCTTTTCATTGGTGCTGACAACATAAGTGAGTTTGCTTACAACAAAGAGAGAAAGATGGTATGCAGAAGAGTGGTAGATGAGAGGAAGCTTTTCTGAGAAGAATTTCAGATGGAACAAGCTCTCTACCAGCAATCTAGAGCAATGGTAGCCCCTGACTTACTGGAGGTTCCTGGACTAAGAAAGAATACATAGGGGAGAGAATTATTGACAACGGGTGCCATATTGGAATAAGAAGGGTCAGAAAGTCTCTTTCTGTCATAGTTGGGGATGATTGAATCAGAAAGAGCCTCAAACACAAAACTGAATCATTCAACCTAACACCCTACCTACGGGGTTTAAAATAACCCTTAAGGTTAACTAAAGAAGAAAGGAAGACCCTAGAGTCTGCTGCATTCCTGCAGTGCTTAGGTTTCTGAGTCTTGTGATAAATTAACACAACCATGTACATGCTGAGACCCTACCCAAAAAGTCATAATAATGGTGGAGGATTCGGATTGGTTTTATTAAAGGTTAATCATCTATTAAATTATTCTTCATGACTCGATTCACTGCTTCTGGCTTCTGCTTCTGTGCACTCTAAACAACCAAGTACTTGCCCTGACTAAAGAGAAATAGAAGGCTTACAGACCTTTGGAAAGTGAACACATTTTTATCTTAAAGAGATTCTTTCACTGAGAATCATTGAGACAGCTCACTTTTCATAAAATGTTCCAAGCAATAAAAACAGCACAAAGAAACAACTCAAGTTCAGGTGGCAAAAGAAGTCAAGAGAAGGAGAATTGTGTGTGAGACAAGCGTCACCATGAATTGTTCAGGGCTTGACACACTATCTAAGGATGTACCAGGAAAAAAAGAAACCTGTTAATGAAAATAGAAGACCTGTTCTAGTGTGTTTTCTGATGTGTGATAAGTACGCTGACCAGAACTGGCTTGGAGGGGGGAAAGAGTTTGTGTGGCTCACAAGTTACAGTCCATCAATGCAAAGCAGAAACCAGAAGGCAAGAACTATTATAGAGATCATGAAGAAAGGAATGATATTGAATGGTACGCTCCCTCTGGCTTGCTCAGAGACCTTTCTTATGTAACACAAGCTTGTATGCCAAGGACTAGAACCATCTCCAGTAGGCTGGGGCCCTGAACATTGGCCTCATTGAAGTGGCTTCTGTGATTGCCACTTCAGGCTCTGCCAGCCACTATGAGCCTGATTAGTTGATTCTGTCCCTGTTCATCAAAGCAAGGTGAGCAAGAAAATCATAACTGATGGTGTTATGGAAGTAGATGGGGAAGAACACGGGAAGACTCTCTTGTTCTGGAATTCTATCTATCAAAGAGGGGGCACACTTCCCATGAGTAAAAGGTCAGCAGATCTATAAACAATCATCTCACATTAACAGCAAAGCATTGCAGGAGTATCTCTGGCCTCCTGGGTGATGGTAACTGTGGAAAAACAGACACCAGATTACAGAGGTGGGCAAATACTGGAAGAATGGTTTTTCCTTTTCTTAATTTCCTTCAAAGGCAATTGACTCTTATGAAGCTGAAATAGCATCAAGGCACTGGAGAGTAAGTACCATATGAAAAAGTAAGTTAAGTTCAGTTATTAAATAAACACAGGATTAAATTAGGTAAAGAAAGAATGAATGAATTAGTGGCAACAGAAGCACCCTGGACAAAGATTAGATGCTGGACTCAGGGTAGTGGACAGGGATGAGATGCTCTACTCAGTATAGTGGAGACAGCTCCTGAGAGAAAATGATACATGAACTATGTGTGCTATGTTCTTTATATGAGTTATGTGCAGGTGTATGTGCCTGTGAATACAGGTGCAGAATCCAGCAAACTGTCCCAGGTTCCTCCTCCATCCATCCCCTCCACCTAGGCATTTGAGATGGAGGCTCTACCTGAACCTGGAGGTTCCACGTTCTTATAGAGCTGAAAGCCAGCAAGCCTTCCAAATTCTTCTGTCTCTGCTCCCTTTAGAGTTGCTGTCTTAAATATGTGCATGATGCTTGACTTGTGATGTGAGTGCTAAGATCTGAGATCTGTGACCCAATTGTCCCCAACCAATGAGTCATCCCACCAATCCCTTCATTGTGTACTTTGGATAATACTCAGTGAGGAGAAAAGAGGGGGAAGCAGAAAAGGAGGGAGAAAAGTAAGAGAAAGAAAGGGAGGGAAAGGGAGCACAAGGCTTAGTGAAATGTCTGTTAGACTGAAAGACTGTTAGAAAACCGAGTCTTCCAAAAGCCTTTAAATGTCAGAATCGATGAAATAGCCTTCACCAAAGTCTCGGTCCCCTCTTTTCGGGTATCAGAGGCAAAAAAGAACGGTTTTGATTATTTCTTCTTGCGTTGATCTTCTAGAGGACACCAGTATCTTATTCCCAGAAAATGGATAAAATATATCCAGCTCTCCACATTTTTTTCTACATAAATTGAATTGTGGCTTATTTGATTTGCAAAGATTTAAAGGAAAAAAAAAAACCAAACATACTGTAGCTAAAAATCTAGTTTATAAGGCATTGGGGGCAAATAGCCTGAAAATCACCCTGAGTGTTCTTTTGATGGTGCGGTCCCTAGGAACATTTTTTTTAAAAATAAATAATTGTATACATACTTGGTTAGTACAAAAGCTGATTGTCTTTTCAGACACCCTTCTTGATGTGGTTGGAAACTGGAATGAGTTTGGAAAGCAATTTGACATTTTATAGCCCAGATATTTTTCTCTCTCCCCTCCTTCCTTTGAGAAAGTAGAAACAGTTCACAATAGAGACCAGCCAAAGCAGTGGAACTCGATTGGGAATAAATATTATCACTTATAGGTGGCCTGCACGTCTCTGAGTCTGATATACCTTCAGATGTCTGCATTTGACTTCCTTTTCTATTTTATTCACATTCCTGGGGAATCTAGAGCAGAATGTGGAGATGAAATATCTGACAGCATTTCCAGATAAACCAGTGAGAAAGGTCCTATACACTCATTACTGCATTTGGATTTTTCTTTTTTAGTCGAACCTGGAAAATTACATTAGGTTGGGTGGTTTTTCTGTTTTGTTTTGGTGTAAAATTACTCTTTCCAAACATGGCAAGAGGAGATGAAAGAAAATGATATTCTATTAAGGTATCCTCTAAATGACCATCGGAAGAAATGTCTAAAGTGCTTGTGGGGTAGTAGAAATTGCACCCTGCACCACTGGGCATGTTGCTGGCCCAGTTTAACTTACTTAATGTCCATTCAAACACCAAACAAGAACCCATGGAAACTGTTGAACTTTCACAAGAGGAAAGTCAATTTTCCTGATTGACTGAGCCAGAGACTTGTCCAGTTTTTGTTACTGTAACCAAAATGCACTGCAGATGTGTCTTTTTTTTTTAATGTTAGCAAGAGCTTTCTTTCTAGTACTTGAACAGATTTAGCTGAGCCATGAACCTCTTTCAAGGATTTCTCTGTCAAATTTCATAGGTACGTCACCGAGAGCAGAGCCCACCAGTGACTCTTCCCACCTGCTTCTAGCCCAGCACAGCCAACCTAGATTCCCTAAGTAATAATAATAATAATAATAATAATAATAATAATAATAAATGCAACACCTTTTAAAAGTATAATGCCTAATATAGACTTGGGAAGTGTCTCATTGGATGAGAGAACTTTCTATGCAAATGTAGACAGTGCTGCTAGAATCCCAGCAGCCGCCAGGTGGTGGTGGCACATGCCTTTAATCCCAGCACTTGGGAAGCAGAGGCAAGCAGATTTCTGAGTTCGAGGCCATCCTGGTCTACAAAGTGAGTTCCAGGACAGCCAGGACTACACAGAGAAACCCTGTTTCGAGGGAAAAAAAAAAAAAAAAAAAGAATCCCAGCAGCCATTTGAAAAGTCTATCATGGCTGCAGGCTGACCTATATAAACCCAGTGATGGAGAAAGTGAGTTTATGACTATTGTTGGGACTTATTATCTGCCAGCTTAGCTCCAGGATTAGTGAGAAAGCCCGACTTCATGGAATAAAGCAAGAGTGGTAGAACAGGACACCCCACATCCTTCTCTGCCTTCCCATGTATGCAACGCATGTGCATCCACACTCACTTGCATATAACACACACACACACACACTCATTCACACATTCATTCACATACATACATTCATACACACAAACACACCTATATACTAACACACACACAAGCACACACACTAGCACGCATGCGCACACACACACACACACACACAGCAGTTAATGAGATCATACACAGTTGAGTTGACTGTTCATCATAGTACATACTAAAACTACTTGGGTAATTCTGAAATAAATAGCAATATAATAACAATGAACAACAGCCACTGTTTTATTCCCTTCTTTGATACCAGAAAGTAGACCAATTCCAGATGCACTTACTCCTTGTCTCCCACATGCCCCACTTTGTGGAGGATTAACTGGCTCTTAAGGAGGTCATGTTCTTTCTTCAAACCTGTTCATAAATAGCAAAATCTCCTCCCCACCCCCCTGTCTGCTTCATTCCAAGTCTATGCTTTAACTGAAATTCAAGGCAGAAACTCCAATCACCTTGATATATTTCTGCTTTTTTTAGAGAGGAACAGACTGTTTAGATTAGGACAAGAATCAAATGTCACAAGATAGAATTTCCACTTTATCCATGGAAAAATCAAACGATTTTTAGGTTGTGGAATTTCCCCCCCATAATTGCATCTGACTCTGTTTGCTCCTTCTTCCCATTGCCATCCCGGGTAAATATACCCATTCTTTGCTGCAATGAAAGCTTAGTAGTTCAGAACCAGCTCATTTGGCATTTGTGACTGAGATTAGATGGGTTTAAATTCGCTTTTATTATCTACGGAGAAAGAGTGTTTTGAGGAAAGTCAACACCGTTACAAAGATTTCCCAGGGTTCAATTTACCCCAAAAGATCCAATTCTCAAGAACCTAGCCCTTTAAATTTACATTAAAATGATTAGTTTTCAAATATTTCATTTAAAGTTATCAAAGAGACACAGGAAGAGATTCAGCGGCTCTCAAAATTTACTTCAAGCTGACCGAAAGACTTACTAAATAGCAGTTAAGGTATACTCCTGAAATAATGAACATAAACTTCTCAGATTATTTCTACCATTTGGGGCTTTATGAGTTTCCCCATGCTGTATGCTGTTGTGTTTTCCAGACATACTTTGTGAATCTCTTTATAGCCCATCAAGGGCAGAGATCACACTTTTCATGGTAGGTTTTTGTTTATTTTCCTGTGTTTTAGCAAAGATTCCGATCTGAACTCCGCCTTCAATACAACTGGGATTTAAGTAAGCCAGGTTGCCTCTGAACTTGTTTCAAGTAAAAATAGATAAAATATCCAAGGTACATGTACTAGCAAGAAATCAAACCTGTAAAGGAAGCAGAAATGTATAACAGTAGGCAAGTGGGCAAGGTCAGCACAACACTCAGCTATTGTCTTTCCCTAATCCCTCGTTGCTTAGCCCCAGCATCCCCATAGTAAAGTTAGTTTAAATGTGAGTAAATAAATAAATAAATAAATAAATAAATAAATAAGCTGGGCACATAATTCAGTTGGTCAAATGCACACTATATAAAAATGATGGCTTATTCAGATAACTCTCCAGAACCTTCTTTTTAAAAAAAATACCTCTAAGCTGAGGAGCTGAGGAGGCAGAGACAAGAGAATTCCTGGAGCTCACCCGCCAGACAAAGTTGTCACTCAGGAGCTCTGGATTCAGTGAAAGACTCTTGCTCAGAAGAAAAAAAAAGGAAAATGGTCAAGGAAGATACCTAGTATCCATCTATGACTTCTACACACACACACACACACACACACACACACACACACACACACACACACACACAAGCACAAGCACACACAGGCCCACCTATGCTTGTATGCATGGTCCATGGATATACATGATTGTGTCTACCGGATATTTTTCTCACTTCACGTCTTGCCATCTCTCTTCCTCTACCCTAGAAACACCCTCTAGGAAAGAGCTCTGAATATCACAGTGACTACACAAAGAGTAAGTCATAGGGTCTATGACTAAGACACAGATGATTAAAGTAATAATCATAGTGATAAAGTCATCGAGGAAATCCTGGCATAGCTGATCCACTATATTTAGATGACACCTGTCATAGAAAGTTGAAGATGGGGAAAATAAAACTCAGGGGTATCCACGTGGTATATCCACTGGTTCTGTGATAGAAACCCCAGTCTTTCCTCTTACAGCAAAGAGGATGAATGTGTTAAGTCTTGGGCATGTATCTAAAAACAACATATCAGAGAGAGAGAATGAAGACCATGCAGCCAACTTTTCAAACAGATACTTTCATAATCTGGACACTCTTATTATTCATATGCTACTGACTTGTAGAATACATTTATTTATTTATTTATAAGATCCACGAAGAGATTTATTAATATAGAAATAGGCTGAAAAATCTGATCTGTACTTTGAATGCTGGGATGGATGGATAACTGAATACATCAGGGTGAGACAAAAAGAACACATTATTGGAGTTAATGTGCAGCTGCTCTCTAGGGCAAAAGTAGCCAAAAGAAAGGGGTGAGTTTGTGAGATGGGGTCAGTATAAATTACTAACTTGACAAACGTTCAAGCCAACTGCGAGACAAACCTTTGAGCATGCCTGTGTTAAATCATTTGATTGTGTTAACTGGGATGAGAAGACTTGCCCACTGTGAGCGGCACCATTCCCTAAATCGAATCCTGCATTGTTTCAATGGAGAAAGAGTACTAAGCAGCAACAAGCACTCACCTCTCTCTTCTTTCCCAGCTGCTTCAGCTCCTGTTGCCTTCAACTTCCCATCATGGTGGACTGCAACTTGAAGAATAAACTGGAGCAAACCTAACCTTACTTAAGTTGCTTTTATCAAGATAGCAGTGGCAGTTGACATACTAGAAGCCATGCATGTTTAGGGCTTCACCCATCTTGAAGCTGGCTGATGGCACTGAGGTAGGAGTCACTGTCACTGTTATTGTTAACATTTTCCTCATCACCATCATCTTCATTGTCCACAGAGGAACATGATGAAGAGTTTGATACAATAAACAGTTATGGCTTATAACCAGCTAGCTCAAATTCGAGTGGGAGGCTTGATGGAAACTCTCCTGCTATAAAGGCCACAGTGTTATTCAAACACATATTTGTTGTTCATCTATATGTGCATGTGGACATTAGATGTCCTCACAGATGAATAACAGTGTTAAATGGGGTAATAAATAGCTGGAATTGAACTTGTGTCTGACACCAGTACCCAAAGAAAAGTCCTCTCTCTACCACTGACACTTATCCTCGTTTACTGCCCTTCACCCTCTGTAAACAGAAGGATTGTGCAGAAATAAGAATTGACAAGGTATGACAGTGCTGCTGCCAATCCTACAAGTTTGGAGGGCCAATTTTTTCCTCTTTAAAACGCTCGAGGAAATACAGCAAAGAGACTGGATAAACAGTACCAACTTTCTGGTTCTTCGTTGTACTTCTGAACTCCACCACTGAGTCCCTGAGCCAGTGTAGCTTGAAACTGCTTTCTGATCTCTGCTCCAGGACAAACACAAGAACCAAATTACATTCCCCTAACCAATCAATCCAGGTCTTCAGAGAAGGCAGAGCGTTTTCCTAGACTGAGGAAGAGACTCAAATGAAAAGAGAATGCTTTACATTTGCAGGTGGGCCAAGGAATTCATAAACCACAAGATGGGGCCAAAAGTGCCTACCCTCGGGATAACCTTGGCTTGGATTGGAGAGAAGAAAGGATGCAAGACAAGGCTTTCAAAGAGCTGAGTACCTACAGACACCTTTAAATAGAAACATCAGGGTCTTGAGAAACATAATTTATCCTATCCATTTTTATCTGTAAAAGGGCTTTCCTGGAGGTCTGCCATAAAATCAACATATTCACAGCACTTGAGCTCTATTAATCTGACAAAATGTCAGCGATACAGGATGATTTGGGGCAGATATTTGGCACAAAATATAAATAGCTCCATACTAACGTATGGGATTGGAAGTGGGGTGGGGGAAGATTCTTCTGGAATCTCTATAAGCTCAAACATCTGGCACTTATAGAATTTTCCAGCTTGGCCACCTACAGAGAAATGAAATTAGGATCACCCTTGATACCTAAAGGATGTGCTGCCTAGTTCTTATTTTCCTTATTTTGTTAAATCAAAATATTATATATAACTTCAGTTAAAACCAGAAAGTAAAGACATTGACAAGTGTTAATCCAGATGTGGCAATTACCATTTCTGTGTTTACCCTTCCAGACAGCTATATATGCTTAAATCTCATGGTTTTCTTATTATCATAAGCCAGTCTATTTATTCTAAGGGAATAGAGTATTATTGGCTAGGGAGATGGCTCAGTGGCTCCAAAGCTTATGGCAAAAAATGAGCATCTGAGTTGGATCCCACCACCTAGTTAAAAAGCCAAGCTTGGCCTCACACATCTTCAACAATGGAATCAAGGTATAGAAAGGAATATTCTGGAACACTTTGGCTAATCAATCTGATCAAAAGGGAGAACTACATTTTAAGTGGAAGATCTTGCCTAAAGGGCGAGCTACAATTTAAGTGGAAGATCTTGTCTTAAAAAGACAAGACTTTTAAAAAGACTTTTAAAGAATTAGTTCTTTAGAGTTTTGAGATTATATTATAATATGTCTTTTTCCATTTTCTTTCTTCTATCCACTCCCTCCCGTATGTCCTTCCTTGCTCTCTTTCAAATTCAAGACATTTTTCCTTAACTGTATACACACACACACACATATACATATATATATATACATATATGTGTTATACACATATACACAAACACACATACACACACACACATATATATATATTCATATACATACACATATATATACACATATATATGTACATATAGTACAGGGGACAGTAAAGACAGATGTCTAATATAGACCACTGGTCTCCATGTACCATACATAGGCAAGTGTACCCTAAACATATACACACACAAAGAAAAAGAGAGAATATGATATTAATACACATAGTCCCATAGCTACTAACATCTTTACACAAAACATTGAATCAAGTAAGCAAAATGGAAAATATTTTTAATTGCCCAGTTCCCCAGAACTTGATATCAGTCTTATTTTATGCAATTTTATATATGAAATAGAAATATTCTAATGTAAGTTATTATACCATGGAACATGTCCTTCTGCCTGATTCCTTTATTAACCCTACACAAATGTTCAGTTAAAAAATATGTAGATGTAACATCATTGCTGGTGGATTAGTAGTACATCTTTATATATTCTTTATATTATTGGAAAATAAATTTATAGTCAGAGGTATGTGATGTACCTACTCCATAGCACCAGAAGAATTTGTAGAATTTATTCAAAAACCAGTGATTAATGAGCCCTATTGTTATCCTAGACATGGTCATACTGACAGTAGAAAGTGGTGCCCAATAAAGGGGGACTCTTTTCACAAGGAAGCAGATCTGCATCTCAAGTTCTGTCTCCAGTCTCAGGAGGAAAGAAAACGGGACTGGTCTTTCATGATAACCAAGTTCTATCATGTGTGTATGGATACAATAGAAAGTATGGGTTCTTGAAAATGGTGGCCAGCCTAAGTTCATGCAGGCCATGAGGGAAATCACAGAAGAAGAAGAAAGATGGCACATGGTGCCTACATCATACATAGAACACGATATGCACTCTGAAGATAATGTATCCTGAGATAAAAACTCAACCAAGGATCAGAATCTATGGACACAAGCCAAAGATGATACACTCTAAATTTGGCTGAGAGCTATTTGAAGTTCATAAATGTAAACTGATCAGCATTAGAATAGCATCTAAAGCACAGGTCAAGATGTTGGCACCGGCTGGGTGTACTTGCAATATCAGAAATCAAAAGGCCAGGACAGAAAGATTGCCATAGAATTCAGGCCAGCATGAGCTACACAGTAAATCTGGGACAGCCTTGGCTACAGAGTCAAATTTTTTTGTGTGAGGAAGAGCAATATATATATATATATATATATATATATATATATATATATATATATTGGGTCTAGCCTAGCTAGAGGAGAATTCAGAAACAGCAACCTAAGAACAGATGCATCTACATCTACATACAATATAGAGCAGGAACCATGTACTTACCATCCTATAGGTCAACAGTCAATGGAGATAAGTCATTGTAATATCCTTTCCAAAGCAAATCAGGGCTCTGAAAATGGACAAGGGACAGCAAATCCTTCCAGCTCTTCTTCAGTGGCCACAGCATGTAGGGACTCTTGGAGACTTTTTTGAGTTACATGCATACATAATACATACACATACATACACACATGTACATATATACATACATACATACACATACACATACATATACATACATACATACATACATACATACATACATACATACATACATACATACATACCCTAAGTAGCTTATCCAGATGACACAAATTTTTCAAAACTTTCCTTTGGTACTCACTCACTCAGCTCAATATCAAACCTAAATACACCACCCTGTGTTTTGTGTGAGCTGAAATTTGCTGCTCAAAGCCCCAAGAAATTTTCCTCCTTTGTAACTTAGTGAAGGACACAATTGGGATCTAAAGTTACATGCATATACGTACATGTGTACATACATGCATGTATATACATATATGAGTACACACGTGTACATATACATGTGCACATGTCTGATACTTTAACCTGCCAGGAAGCTTTTCTGCTGATCCTCCTCATTCTTTCCACACTTTACAGCTAACCTTTAAAAGGATCAGAATATGTTTCTTATTGGAAAAATGCAAAAATTAAATAAATAAGAAAATCCATAGAAATGTCCCCCTTGATTGAAAACAGAAGCTGGCCATTAAAACAATCTCATTGGGGGTGTAGGGGGGACCAATGGAAAGTCAGATGAGAAAGCAGTGGTGCATTTTATCAAGGGCTGTTGAGAAACCACACCCAACACTTTTTATCAAAGGAATGGCAGACATGCTGGATGGTTAATTATTTCCAGGTGTCTTTTCTAAATTTATATCTCTCATGAGACAAAGTCTGATGGAAGACTATCTTGGCTATAAAGTAAAAGAAGTAAGGAGCCAGGTGGGTAGGTTGAGAATCAGAAATTCACAGACTTCCATGTCTTCATTTCTAAACTGAATACCAGGCTAAGGCAGAAAAGGAGAGGCTGACAGAGAATGGAGCTGGTACATTATTGGCAAGGCTATTTGCTACAATCAAAACAACCTGCTACCAGTTCTCAACTTAAGCTATTTTTGTTGCTTTTTCATCCAGTTTTTTTTTTCTTTCTTTTTTTAAGTCAAGGGAAAAATCAAGTCATGAAAATCAGGATAGTCTCATGACGGCTACACATGGCCTGGGTTTTACTGTCTCTACCAGCCAAGGATTAATCTCGGTTCCAAAGCATCTCACAGGAAGTATTAATAGTACAATGTATTCATTTATATGGTCGGAGGGAGAGGACAGGGAGAAAGTAGAATTTTATTCATCACTGGGGAACCTATCCTTAGTGTTCCTTTAAGTAATCCTGAAGTCTAAGAGAAGCCTAGAGGAGGCTGGAAATATCTTCTGTGAAACTCCCTTGCTTACAGTGGCCTCTGATTGCAACTGACACACACACATCCTAAGACCAGCAAGTTTCTGGAACACAAAGTGAGAAATTCTTTGTGAATATCTGATAATAGCAATCATAAGACGCGTGAAATACAGATTTTTATATGAAACCACATCACACTTCATTTGACTTTCCTTCTGGGAGAACGAAAAAGATTTACTTTCCAAGCGCCTTGATTCTCAGCAAGGCGAAGTTTTCTCTCTGCTCTAAAGGGGGGGTCTCACTTCACTTCTACCCACTGTTCTCTGCAACGGAGGTCTGATGCAGGTGGTCCATCAGTCCTGCCTCTTTTATTTCTCAAGCAGACATAGCTTCTAGCAGCAGGGGTGGTAGCAAGGCTTTGTCTGTCAGATAGATAGAATGGTAGAGAAGGCAAGAGCAACAACAGACCTTTGTGTCAACCCTGTCCTGAGATGATGTGAGTGAAATATAAATATTGCGCTGCTATGAACTACCTAAAAAACAGTTTTTTACAATATTATGCTCTATCATTTGCAGGAGCTGAGGGAAGGGTTCTGTTGTATCCCAGAAGAAGTTAATAGCTGCCCAGAAGCTGGAAAACCAACTTCAGAAATACTTAATGTTTAGATCCACTTAGTGGTGGTGGGGGGGGGGGGGAGAAACAACTTTTTTTTTTAATGTTTAAGAGCTGCACCAACAAATGGAAATAGCAATTTCTTATAAACAAACCTTTAATATGAAGATATTTCTTGGTGGCGGAAAATCCTAACTTCATAAAGTCAGATTTCTGAGATTTTTTTTTCAGTTCCTTGGAGACCAGGAAAGTAACCGAATTCTGTCAGTTGATGCTTTGAATAAACAGATGCGATTACGACATTTTCCATATCGCATATCAAGGGAGGATGTGGCTGATCAACCATGCGCAAACTCCGAGTGCCGGTCAACTGAGGGAAGCCATCATCAGTTCGGAGGAAGAGTTAATACAAGGTTCACAATGTGAGCCATTGGATGAGGAACATTCAGGAAATTTATAGGTGTGACAAAAGATATATCTGGGTGCTTCCAGCTACCAAAATGCTTCTCATTAACCTCATCCATTCTGGAGTGCTATCCCTTAGCTGATGGATTAAAAACCCTGTTCTTCCACACTGTAACTTCACTACCCACGATGTCTTTGGAGTAGGGTACCACTCTTGAAGTAAACCATATCCCTAACCTCAGGGTTAGTCCCTTCTCTTTGTCAGATGGGATGATTGAGCTAGATACACTGAATGGCCTCAAGAAAGAACCCTCCTGTGTAATCTACTGCTGCAAATCTGCCCTTACAAATGCGCTCCATTCCATGCTGCTAAAGAACTATTCTTGGAGAGCTAATAGCCTAGAAACCCTCACGCTTTTGCACGAGGAATATTATAATTCTACAAGCATCTAAGAATTGCCAATCACCCACGTGAAAACTTCAATAGTGTGTGTGTGTGTGTGTATGTGTGTGTGTGTGAGCGAGAGAGAGAGAGAGAGAGAGAGAGAGAGAGAGAGAGAGAGAGAGAGAGGGAGGGAGGGAGAGGGAGAGGGAGAGGGAGAGGGAGAGGGAGAGGGGAGAGGGAGAGGGAGAGGGAGGGAGGAATGGAGGGAGGAAGTGAGAGAGAGAGAGCATGTAGGTCAGCCTACGAATGCCTGAGGTATGTGTCATGTGTCTTTCCTTAGTCTCTCCATCATAGGATTTTAAGACAGGGTCTCTCACTGATTCTGAAGTGTATCAGTTTGGTAGACTGGCCAGCCAATGAGCTTAAGGAATCTGCCAGCGTTCCCTCCAGTGCTGGAGTACTAGGGCCATCATTCTAGCCTCTTATGTGTGTCCAGGGGATCCGAACTCAGATACTCACGCTTGAATGGCAGACTCCTTACTGACTGAGACATCTATCTTACTGGCTCCTTGAACATGTGGTTTATTTTCCATATCCATCCAAATGGTAAAATGATACATGTTTTACAGTATAAAATATTGCAAGATTAATGTATTTGAGAAATAGTAGCCTTTGATTTAACACAGAGTGGGAACTTGAGAAAAAGGACGATGATTCTTCTATGAATTTACTCACCCAGTTGATTCTAGACACTTACTATGTTCAGCTATCAAAAAAAAAAAATAAGTCTTACCTGGAGAATGGGCCCATGGGGGTGTTAAGTAGAGGGTGTTAACTCAAGTTCCTTAAGTAAGTGGTCATAACTTATCTTCTTGTATATGAGTTTCCACTTCCATGTTGTATATGACTCAATATACTTTTAAGTATGACATAAAGTTGAGTAATGATATACAAACACAGGTGGGGAGGGGGTAGAAAAGATAGTTCAAAAGTTAACACCATGCACTATTCTTACAGAGAACCGGAGTTCAATTCCTGACAACTGTATGTGGCAGCTCATAACTGCCTCTGATTTCTCATGTAGAGGATCTTTCCCCCTATTTTGCCTTCCAATGGCATTGCACAAATTCACACTCAACACAGGAATAAACATAATAAAAATATAAAGAAAATAAAAATAAAATCACACATACATGTGTATAATATAAAAAAAAATAAAATAAACAAACATTAGCTATCTTTTTCTGGTCTCTGTGATGGGGGCAAACTGTTTGAAGATCTAAGATCTAGATGGGAACCCCTGGATTTTGGTACCTAGGAGCATAAAGCAGAGGAGAAAGGGATGCACTAGGTTCAAAGCAGACTTATTAGTTGTGCACAGGGAGATGGGTGTTCATTGTCACCTTGTTCTTCATCCTTTGGAACGGCTGAACTCAAGTTCTAGGGCAGAGAAATGGTGCATTAGAAATAATCAAAAGTCAGAGGCAAGTGTGAAACCAGTGTCCTGAAGCCCATCCTATGTACAGCAAGCATACTTATGGCTCACTGTGGTTGGTTGCCAGGCAACCTGTGGCTTTATGTATATGATTACACTGTAGCTGTCTTCAGATACACCAGAAGAAGGCATCTGATCCCATTGCAGATATGAGCCACAACGTGGTTGCTGGGATTTGAACTCAGGACCTCTGGAAGAGCAGCCAGTGCTCTCAACCACTCAGCCATCTCTCCAGCCGTGATTCTCAAAGTCTTATATAACAATTCTGCAGTGTTTGGATATAGTGCATGTATATCTTGGTGTATACTTCAAACAATTTCCAGACTGTTTATAATACCTAACACATTGTAAACATTATATAAATAAATGTTGTACTAAACTGTTTGTGGGACGAGGAGAACACCCTAGATGTCTTCAATTAAAATCTGGCTTTTTGGTTTTAGAGTGTTTTGAATCTGCAGTTGGTTGGCGCTCAGGAAGCCAAACGGAAGGTCATAATGGGACAACCACGTCTCCTTTCACCTAGACACTGTTTGGCCTAGAATTGTTTCATAGAGAAAATGAAATGAGAGAATGGGTCTTGAAACTGAGCCTGCCTAAAGTCATTTGCTGGGCTCTCCCCAGGATTCTTCATTTAAGAAGTCTGGCATTCAGTCTAATAATCATTCCCATTTTGACAGAATTCCCAGGTGAAGCTGTGGTGCTGACCTGGGAACCCTGGCACCATGATAACCACCCTAACTCTGAGAGCTAGCTTCTGCTCGATGGCTACTGGTCTTTTAAGCTGAAAGGATTGTCTTTTAGTTGATTAAAGAAGATGATAGGGAGACTGGAGAGATGCTTCAGCGGTTGAAATCCCAGCAAGTTCACAACTGTCTAGAAGACCAGTTCCAGGGGATCAAATGCCCTCTTCTGGCCTCCCCAAGAACCAGGAACATAAGTGGTGCACAAACATGCATACAGGCAAAATATCCATACAAATAAAATAGAAATAAATAAAATAATAATAAATTGGAGAAAATTTGTTTCTGGTGAGAAACCAAAGAAATGAAAAAGGAGGAATGAATGATTGTATTGGATTTCTCTGTCATTTCTGTCAAGCCTTCAGGAGCTAAGGTTACAGCAGTGAGCAATCCTTCACCTGTTGTTGTGGAAGAAAGCAAACCAAAAAAAAAACGGAAATATGTAAAGTCAGAAAATAGTTGCCGATGGTAAGTGCTAGGCAGAAAGATAAGGAGAGAGCACTAAGGAGTCGGTGTGCTGTTTGAATTACATGGGACTGAGAGCATGCTGTAAGACGTGAAGGAGTGGGGAACTGTCTGAGGCATTCAGGTCAAACATTTCCCTGTACAGGAGGCAGGAGCTTGTGAGGTGTGTTTACAAGACAAGCAGAAGGCATTGAAGTTGGAAGAACCTGAACAGGGCAGAGAACTGTGGGCATTTTCAGAAGTCTGAAAGAAAAGTCTGTGAGGGTCAGAGTGAGACATTGTTAATACTTTGATGTGGGTGGTGGTGGTGGTGGTGGTGGTGGTGGTGGTGGTGATGGTGATAGCAGAATAGCATCAATAGAGCACTCAGACACAGATCAAACACCAATAACACCCTTCCCCCTCCCCCCCCAAGGCTCAGTAACTATCACAATAGAGTGGATAGAAACATTTCAAGAATCAGAGGTAATAAAGACCAGAGTGGAACAGTGTTTCTACATGTGCAGGGACCTCTGCATGGGTGATCTCACAGCATCTATAGTGTCTTGCACATGAGGAAGCTGATCCACAATTCAGAGTTTGGGGTCCTGGAGCTCTAGTTCCAATCCCCGGATGAGGAGCATTTGACAATTGAAGGCTGCTTGGATAAGGAGAGTAAGTTTCTTTAAGGTAGATTGACCATGCTCCAGTGAATGGCTACACATTCATGAGTACAAGAGCAGTACAAATTGGACTGGATGAGTTATTAAGAAAAAAAACAAAGGAGAAGTTGGGAGGGCTGAAGCAATAGAGGGTGAATGTGGGAGGAGACAGTAGGAGAACTGGGGTAAAGGTGATGAAAATACACTGAATGGAATTCTCAAAGAATTGATACGAATATTAGTTTAACAAAGAAAAAGTCTTGACTTTTAATTTGAGAGCAAATTAGTCCGAAGAGAAGTGCCACAGTCTCATTTCAGTGTTGAATGGAGTCTATAATGGTTTTCATTGTCAGTCTGACAGGATGTAAATCATTGAGGAGACAAATCTAGAGGTATTTCTAGATTATTTGAGGTGGGGGAGACCTACCCTAAATGTTGGCAGCACTATTCTATAGTCTACAACACTGGACTGAATATAAAGGAGAAAGGGAGCTGAGAAATAGCTCCCATTGCTCTCCTGAGCTGAAAATACACTGAGACCAGCACCTCAAGTTCCCGCTGCTATGCCTTCCCATCCATGATAGACTGCAGTCTCAAATTGTAAACAAAAAAAGAAACAAGAAAAGAAATTGATACATAGTTTCTGTGGATGACTGCTGGGTTGAAGATAGACTCCTGGGCTAGGAAGGATATACAAATAAATTAAGTCTTGAGATTTTTTTTTTAAGAATAAAGAACCCAAGCCAGTGATGATGATGAAGGAGGCTTTGATGATGATGGAAGCCTTGACCTAGAATTTAGGGAAAGGTTGCTGATAGGCACCAAGCACAGAACCAGCAACCTACGTGGGCTTATTGGGCAGGGTTATAGTAGAAACAAGGGAATTAAGGGCCATCCAAAAATGTTTCAAAAGTAGTGTTCTCTGGGATGCCTGGATGTTAACATGGCCTCTCCTACAAGGAGAGGTCCAGTAAGAATGAACAAAGTATCTCAACTTTAAAGATGAAAACATGAAGATTGTAATGGTGGCCTTTACTCGATTAAGGTTACACCATGATTAATTGTCTATGTTAGAACAAAACACTAAAGCACTCCTTGCCTAGAAGCCTGTGATTTCTCTGTGGAGTCATCAATGGTGCTCCCTGTGAAGGGAACTACACAAACAGGCTCTCCCACTGCCGTTCTAAGCATGTCTTCATTCCTCTTGCCCCACCTGTTCAAACTCTATCCAGGGGTCACAAGCCAAAGACCTGCTAGGCTGATAAAGCCAACTGACATGTTTAGTTTGGCTCTTGAAGTTTTGAAAAACACCATCCCCATTCGAATGTCTTTCGGTACATTCGGTTTGTACTTTCCAGTTGAGGCAAAGCACACACCACTCCCTTGGTCTCCGGATAGCATATTTGGCTCTCACCTGCCTAGTCCCAAAAACTGTTAGAATTTGCAGCCAGAGAGTCACATCAAAAGAGCCAATGGCAGCTAAACAATGAGAAAATTCCTGTGTTTAAAAGAAGATCATGGACCCAGGCATATCAACAACACCCAATCATATCACTTATCATCTATGTGTGTGATTTGAACAAGTGTGACCTCTATTTACCTGTCTCTTAAATGGCCACAATAGTATCTGTGTTGATCTACTATCCCCTAGAATGTATACAGTTGAACAAACACTATTATACAGCAGGGATCAGCACTGCTCCTTTTTAGTAGAGGACTAGATGGTGTCTTGAAGGACCCCTCAGCCCTATATCTGTAACGTGAAAGCAGCCCCTAAAAATGCAGACATGAGTCATAGTGGTAAATAAAGTCCTAATAAAACTGCATTTAGAAATACATGAATGGGGCATTGTTGTCATGAGGCCTTAGCTGTAAGTCCCAATTATAAAGTGATATAGATTAAATGTATACATTTATATGCTCAAGTTCAGTAGTGTTTGGAGCTCAGAGATCTCAGCAAGTGATCAGGTTATGAGGATAAAGTACACCAGAATGTAATCGGTGCCTTATAAGAAAGAACCTGAGAGAAAGCATAGCCCAATGGTTCTCAACCACCCTAACACTGTGACATTTTAATATAGTTCCTCATGTCGTGATGACCCCCCAGTCATAAAGTTAATTCCATTGCTACTTCAAAACTGTAATTTTGCTACCATTATGAATAATAATGTGAATATCTGATAGGCGGGATAACTGATATGTGACCCCTGTGAAAAGGTCAAATGACCCCAGAGAGGTTGTGACCCACAGGTTGAGACCTACTATCTTAGCCCCTTCCACCAAATGAGGACACAGTGACAAGTGGGTACAGTGAGGATACTGGCTCAAACCTGAGAAACTCTGAGTTTCTTGATCAGGACTTCTAAGTGTCTACAAAACCTAAGAAAACAATACAATTTTATATATTTATATCTTTATGTGTCATTGATTGGTTGATCAATCTTGTGTGCGGGATAAACAGGTGTGTTCAAGTGGAGGCCAGATGTCAAGTGTCGGGTACCTTTCTCAGTCATTCCCAATATTGTTATATTTTTTGAAAACCGCCTCTTTTGGGAAGTAATTCCCCACCTAAATTTTGAGACAGAGTCTCATGGTTTCTAGAGCTGTTTGGACTGAACTTGCTAGCCTGTAAGCCCCTAGCGTCAGCGTATCTACTCACCCCAGTGCTGAGGTTACAAAATGCATCCCACTTTATCTGGTATTTTACACGGCTACTGGGTACCAAAGCCAGATCCTCATGTTGTACAGCAAGAACTTTACTAAGTCACCTCCCCAGCTCAGAGTCTACCTTGTCTTTATGCCCGCATCTATGTGGTATTACTATAGAAATTTGAGATGACCAAGACATAAAACATTTGAATGTTGTTCTCAAACTGTACCACTGCCCATTACACTCCAACACTTTCTTCAGTGCTTGCCTCTATTTTCAGTCACAGGACATACAGTTTCACATAAGTGACCTGGACCCAGCACTGCTTTTATGTGTCCCCCTTTGGAAAAAAAATTAAGAAAAAATAAAAATAAATTTTAAAAAAGAAGAGGGGAAAAAATCCTTCACTGGCCTCACTTAATATAAGACAGGACTACTGAAAATTCTTTTCCTGAGAAGAGGAACATCCCAGGAGGCATGGCATTCTTTGGACTAATGTCAAATAAGTGTAAATTGAACAGTGTTCATGTTTGGATCTCTGGAATCTCAGAGAACCAACAACTTCCGAGAGGTTCAAGACCTCCTGAGTGAAGCCTGCATCATGGCTTGGTCCCATCCTCTGAGAGGGCAGGAAGGTTCCTGCCCTGGGCACTGAAGGGCAACTCTGCCACTTCATTTCCCATCATTGGACTTAATCGGGGCTTTGATTTGCAGGCCATGAGGGATATGTTTCTGGGCAGTTCCCACTGAGCTATTTTTAGAGCTTGGCACTTGAGTGAGAGAGAGTTAGCCAGCGATACCACCGCCCACTGCCCGGGAGCTGGTCTCTACGTAAACCCTGTAGTAAACTTGGGTCATTTCCTCTTGTGAGTCTCCAAACTTAGGCAGCCCCAGGAACTCTGAAGACAGCAGCTACAGAGGCTGTTAATTGATGCCTTCATCTTCCTCAAGAAGTGACGTTTTTCTTTCTTCCCACTCGCTTTCATCTCCAGTGCTCTGAAATCAAATTAAAAACAATGTATGTGTCTTGACGGGAAATAAAACAGAAGCTAAGTTTCTGGATCAAAAAACAGAACTTCGAAGGAGATCGGAACTACTGGGGCTTGTAAAGCTTCACTGCGTCTTTAATTTTTACCTAGACATCAGCAGTTTGCTTCTAACTCATGCTGAAAAAGCGGAACTCAGCAAATGCCATTCTCCAACCTCGCCACGCCCACATACTCGAAGGTCCATAGTCCTTACAGAGGGTTCTGGGTACAGAGGGTTATGAGAGGACACTTCCTCTCTTAGTCGTCCCATTTTCTACGATCATTGGTCATGGAAGACCCCATCAAATGCCTTTCTCCAGGGTTGCCTTCATGAGTCTGTCCTGGAAGGCTGCCCAGATCCTTGAACTTCAGAAGGTAAAAGAACAGAGATGATCAGCTTCAAAGTAAGGAAGGTTAATTTAGCCTCTCTTCTATCCACGGGCAGTGGGTTTCGCTTCTTTCAAGTGGAGGGGAGACATCATGGCAAGAAGCTTGTGGGAAAACAAAACCTCTCAGACTATGATGCCCAGGAAGAAAATAAATAAATAAATAAATAAATAAATAAATAAATAAATAAATAAATTTATTTTTAAAAAAAGATAAATAAATGGCTCCTTGGTGCTGATGTGTCCAGTGAGAACACACCCATAAATGACCTGACTTCCCTCTCTCTGTTTCTGCCTCCTAAGGGTCCCATAGTTTACAAGACCACCAGCTGGAGCCCAGACTATGAAAGGATAGACTTCTAGAGGGACAGACATCAAAGCCATCATTGTAGCCTTTATCAAGGCAAGATCCCCATTTTGAGGATTCATGTGCTTCTGGTGGGGTATGGGATGTCTCATCTCTCTCTCTCTCTCTCTCTCTCTCTCTCTCTCTCTCTCTCTCTCTCTCCCTTTGCACTTCACATTGGAAGTCTTCTCAGTGGGTCAAGTGCCTGCTGGGTCTTGGAGAGCCACGTGGAGTAAAGTCAAGATGGAGAAGAGATCGAAGTACAGCATCTTCACATGAACCTCTGGATTCTGTGCACAACCACAGATACATTTCACACACTATTAACTATTAATTAGTTCAAAGGTGAAGGTGACAATTCTTAACGCAAGTAAAGGAAGAACTTTCTCTTTGTGGATTCCATACTATCCACAATCCTTTGCCTTCTGTTACCATGACAGAATTCACCTGCCTGGGGAATGAAGACTAAGGAAAAGAGGCCATAGGACTTGGGAACGTGGTAGACTCTCACAGGGCATCCCCTAAGGCCCTATGAAGGAGGTCTGCTACTGTGGTGCTCTCTTCTAGGATGTAGTTCAGGCTTGGGGGCCTCTGTGCTCAAAAGTACATTTGTTGTATAAGACAATTCCTGCACGAATGGGTTCTTCTTATCTCCCACATGTGAGGACACAGAACTCACCTTACTTTGGTTTCTGTGCCCTGCACCCCACGAGGACAGGGGAAAGAAAAAACCCCCAGCAAACCAGATGCCAATACGCTGGTCTTATATTTTCCAGCCTCGTGAGTTGTGAGAAATAATTTCTGTTCTTTAAAAAAAGAAAGAAAATCGCACAATCTTAGGTATCCTGTTACAGCAACATAAAACAGTCCAAGACGGCCAATAACAGGCTCCTGGGGGGACTGAGCCGTCTTCTCTAACTTGACATGCAGCCAGTACTGACCACCGTGGTAAGGAAGCTGGAGGCAGAGCTGGACAGCATATCTTGGAAGCAGCCATGCTTTTCTGAACTCCACAAAGCTCTTCTCGTGACCTCTTACAAGCTCTCAGAAAACCACACCGAGACCAGCACAAAGCAAATCAAAAGGGAAAACCTATCTGACCACCATGTTTGGCCTCAGATCACCCCAGACACTTTCCCAATGAGTCGATTGGAGTGATATGTCTAAAACGCAATTTACCTTCATAAGTGTCCAGTGATTTTCTGCCATGCTCATAGTAAACTCTGGATTCTAGGGAACTGGGTTAACAGATTATTGGATGAAGGGCTCATCAGCTGGCAAGCAGGAGGACCTAAATTAAACTCCAAAGAAGCTGTATTTTGTTTGTTTTGTCTTGTTTTTGTTTTGTTTTGTTTTAAACCAAGAATGCACTTATAATCCCAGACTGGAGGAGTGGAGGCAAACGGTTACCTGTGAGCTCACTGACCTGCCGGCCTGGACTGTATAGCTTCATAGACATTGAAAACCTCTGTCCTAAGGGAGATGAACTGTTTCTGAGGGCAAAACCTGAAACCTTTGGTGACGCTCTTGAGAGTTCTTCATGCTGAGGGGTCACTACCCACAGGTTGAGAATCACTGCTTTGTCTTCCATCTGTTCTCTTTCTCTTTGTTTCAGACAACATGCTCTTTTATGTCACAGGAACATAGCACAAGACATTCTCTACAGATCTGTCCTAGCTGTGCCTGTTGGGTTTCAGACTCAGGACTGGGCTGTGGTGCATATTTAGCATACTAAAGCCATCCTGGCCTTAAGTTTTCCCAGCATCCCTCAGTTCCTACCTAGCACAACTCACCACCATCCCACCCTGAACTTTCAGGCCCAGAGGCTGGGTGCCCTTCCCCCAGAAGCTCTTCCCTACATAATTCAGACATTTAGGTCCCCCACCCCTTTCTTTTCTCTCTCTCTCTCTCTCTCTCTCTCTCTCTCTCTCTCTCTCTCTCTCTCTCTCTCTCTCTCCTTTTCCTTCTCTCTACATGTGTGCTTTCTCTCTATCTCTCCCCTCTCCCCTATCTCTTAGAGCAGTTTCCCAATTACCCTGCTTTTATGTGCTCTAATCATGCTTGAATTGGCTTAAATCAGCTCATTTTCACCTGCAGAGAAATAACTCCTTCAGGCCTTAGAGATACCTTCCCAGACACAAATCTGAATGCCTACCTCACCACCTCTACTTGTTTATCCTGCCCTGCTTTTCTTCCCTGAGCCATTTAAAATCATTTTACATATTCTTTCTCCCCTTATTTCCTACCCATCCCTTGGCCTAGAATTGAAGTAAGTGTTACTCTTCTTCATTATTTTAGGAAAGTCTCCCAAAGGGTTGACACACAATAGATGTTCAATGAATATTCATAGGTTTAGGAAAGCAGAAGACAAGTTTAATTAGAGATAGAAAGATCTAGAGATAGAAAGATCATGTTTGTCTTTGGCGCTCTTCATACCTTTTTTCTGTAACAGCATTCTAAAATCAAATGAACGTCAATTGCTATGAACTAGTTTGAGTATACTGATAATAGAAATATACAAATATTTTGATACTATTTAATAAGTTTGCAGCTGACTTAAATTCACTTGGTACCATCTGTTCTCTGGAACCCTCACTCCACCCATGACCTCACAATTCAACTGTTACTTCTGACCAAGCAGAGAACACCCTAAATTTTCTGCCAATCCCAATTAACTGTTGTTTATTCTAAAGGATGGTACCTGATAAGCACTCATTGTGACCATCTGGGCAACGGCCTCTGATGGGTAAATATACTATTTAAAGATGTCACATGAAGATCATCTGTGCACTAACCAAATGAAAAGAGGATCAGAGTAAAATAAAACATAAGCAATCAAAAAGTTATCCTTCCGTGTGGTGGGAGAAAACTTGTTCCATCACTCCACTTGGAAAACAATAAATGAAAAATCTGGAAAATCAACGCGAAGCACACACACACACACTTGCTCTTTGCACTGCCAATACCACATGAAGAGAAGAGTAATTATGTATTCGAATATCACTGCTGGGAAACACTTAGTGTGACCCGGAGTTCAGCACTGAAACATACTGGTTCCAGAGGAGATTGTCTTTCATGGTAGGATGGCCTTTCTCCTCCACTGCTTTGATTCCAAAGGAAATCAGATGCCTCCTTTATTTCTCGGAATAGGATCTAGTAAGGGTGTCTTCTTGATTACGAAGCTACTATGATTAGCACTTTCTCTCTTGCTCATAAGAAATCACATAAAATGAATCGACAGAAACCTGTAAGTATGTCCCCAGATAGTCACTTGCCCAGCAATACATACATAGGTTGAAGTGAGTTTCTAGAGAGAAGAGTTTGGCCAGAATATAAGGAAATGATGTCAGCACCACGTTGGTTCTACTTGATGTTGCCTCCCCAACATCTGGACAGACACAGATGAACTCAGACTTCTCCCCTGCCTCTGTCATTGCTGTTTTTTTATCCGTGTCCAGAGGCATCCACTTTTCTCTAGGGAAATAGATAAAAGTTTCAAAATTGAGTCGATATTCTCACACCTGGACTCTGATGGCCCAACTATTAAATCTATGTTCCCACAACTGTGCTTTTTTAACTATTAACCTTCTTTATCAAGAAAGGAGGTGATAGGAATCTCTTTGGAATCTCTGTCCCCTCTCTAACTCACAGAATGCCCACCCATTTCGTATTCCAGATCACAGACTAAATATTTGCTTTGAGTCATGTTTTGTTTATCTTCGTGAATGAACAACCCATTCCAGACCCTATATCATACAACTAGGGTTCTACTATGACACTGGTAATTATTGAATGTGGGGAGAGCCTTGCCACAGGTCAGGTTTCCACCATTAGCACCTGCCACACACACACCAGAAATGCCCACACAGTTAGTAGAATTTCTGATGTGATTACAGGGTCTTCATTTGAATAATTTGTCCATGAAGACTAGACCTTTGGGCATTCTACTGCCATCTTCAAAATCAACATCCCCCAAAATTCCTCAGCCTGTCATATCTGCCTCTTCTTAATAACTGCTTCGAAACCTGGTCTCAAGTTTGTGAGTCTACCATCAGCCTTTTGGCTCTAAACTCCAAACATATCTTATCCCCTGGCCCCTTTGTTCGGAAGGAATTTAGTCTACTTGAGTTAAGAAAATTCACCTTGGGGATTAGAGTGCCAATTGAGAAAGCCGAAAATTGTTCCCAACTTTATTGCTTGTAACAGCATAGCTGAAAACCAAACAGAAGAGTTTCTCTCCCTACTAAGTGTAATTGGACAGCATCAGAGTAATCTTCTCGCTGATGAATCAGAGTTAGATTTCTATTTCCCTTATCTTGTTACAAGAAAATGTGACTTTTGAGCAGTTTCTTTTCTCTTGAACATGTTTATATGAGGGGATTTCTCTCCATTATGTAAAATAAAGCAAAATGACCACTGGGGAGTGGTAACATAAATCCATCACTTGGCAAACTTTTCCAATTACATCTATTTGACTCTGACTTTTTGCCCAGATACAAAAGGCAATGTTTTTTCTCACTATACTTATAAAGCAAATGTCTTTCGTTTAAATAGTGGAAACAAAAAACCCTGGTGTTTCTTTCTCCTCATCCTCTTCCTCCTCCTCCTTCTTCACCTATCCGTATTTTACTGCCCTTATATCTTAAAAACCTTCTCCTCGATCAACATGTTATTTTTTTAATTCATGCTTTCTAGAAATAAAACTGATTATGTAGATAATATTTTTATTCCACTGACATATACAATCAGAACACATATTTTTGTTTATACTCTTAAAATAAGTTCAGAGTTGTAGATGAAGCCACAGTCTGTCAGCACTCCCCTCCCCCCCTCAAAAAAAAATCCCTGGAAAATGTAACCAAATCTCAAGCAGCTGTAGGAAGTTGGAGTCTACAGTCCATTTGTACTCAGCGGGAGAATTTACAGGAGGTAAGGGGATGGTTTCCACATGAAAAAGTTACAAAGAATTTAACCTATAATGAAAACTCTGATAATCTCCAGAAAACAAAGACGCTTGGATGGTGGACTTGGTGCTTTTCATGAGTTCAAAGAACCTGGTTTACCTTATAAATGTGAGGCAGGAATCCAGCAGTCCATGTGTCCACTGCTATGTCTGATAGACGGAACAGTTCAGACTTCATCTTTAAGTCGTTCCATGGTGACTGTGGCTGTATTTTAAGACCATGGACGAGGCTGCCCACACTTACGACTCTGAAGGGCATTAAAACCTGATCCTCCTTCACTTGCTTATCACCCCCTGCTCCAAGACAGAAACTCTAATGTATGGCTAGCAGTTCAGAGTTCTGTGTGAAGGTCATGAACACTTTGATGTGTTCATGAAGAACCCGTGAACAGTATAACATATATGTTCTGAATCAGTGGATTTGGGTGGATTGAACATAAAGTGGCACTTTTCTGCGATGTTCTCCTGTGGTCCACAGAGTGCCGCCCTAGCACTTTACATCTATAACATGGGACCTCCAAAATGCCCTTCAATGGCCCTCCCTTTCTGGAAATCAGATTCATACGTAGGCCTCTTCTCTTGAAGGTGGCCTGGACCTGTAACTAATTTCGAATGTCTTGAATTTGGTAAACATGATGGCACTTCTTTTCTGAGGTAAACTATAGGGACACTCACTCTGCCCGGATACTCAGTTAGAAGCTAACAATCATCTATTTGCATAGCAAGCTGCCCTCAAAGAAGAGACTTGACTGAAGTCCTTGCCAAAAGCTTCTTTGCAATCTGAGGAAAAATCTTTAGTGGGATCCACCAGGTGCAGGCTAAGATAAATGATAAACATAGAGAACAGATACTTAATAAACACTTGTTTTAAGCACCTAAGTGTTAGACTAATTTGTTAGGAAGCAATAGATACTTAATATAGTCCCATTCATGAAACACTAGGTCCATGAGTTGAGTCAGGAAAATCTAGTAAAATCTAGCAAAAATGAATAACTCAATGGATGTTTATAAACAGCCAAATCTTTTGGGTGTTTAATATCTCGCTCCTGCTGGCACTATCTTTCAAATGATGCTCTCTGTACCACAAATATCACTTTATAACTTTTATTCAGATTTAGAGGGGCTTTGGTTTCAAAGCAAGTTCAGGTAGAGTTGACTCAGAGAGCATTACGACCAAGTAAAAAATAAAATTTGTGAACTTCTGAAGATGAATGTAATGTGAAATCCAGAAGGTTTTGAGTTTTAAAGATTTGGTGCCATAACCTAGATGCTTTTGTTGGTTTTCTAGAAGTCTGAGTGGCAGATAGTAAGAACTTCTATTTTAAGGAATATAGTACATATTTACAAGACAGGTTGGCAAGAAGAGTTGAACATAAGCCAGAGATAGTTGTTTTGTGCTCTTGCTTTTCATTCTTGTTCTTAGACATATAAGTTTCCACCCAGTCACCTTAATTTGCACTTGACCTGACCATGAGTTCTCACTGAATACTCATCTCCAGGAAACTAATTAATTGATCTTAATTTTATGTTTCCTATAGCTATGTTTTTTTTCTCTGATAAAGGAAGAGGTCTTTGGAAACCAAAATATGATGCTTTGGTGGACTGGTAGATAAAATATGAGCATACTTTATTGTGAGATGTTTTATAATCCTAATCCCTCTGTGCCTTTAAGGGTGACAGTGACTTTCTTCAACATTCTGAGAAAGGATAAGACTACACTCTCTGGACTTTAGCTTCTTGATTTTTTTTTTTAAATCATAATGTCAGTCTTCTGAAGCCAACTTGGGCATTGCCACACTGCACAAGCGATGATGGTCATCAGTCTCTATGTTCAAGTTCCAACATGCCTTCAAAAAGGATCACTTCCTGAAACCACTCCGTTCTGAACACTGGTAGTCTGTGTTGTTGTTCAGACTGCTCTGTTCTCAAGCATTCCTTCTGTTCTTCATCATAAATATCGCTCTCTGGCCTAGGGAGACTGTTCAGTGGAGAAGTCCCTTGCCATGCAAGCAAGAGTTTGAATCTCCCCGGCACTCCCATAAATGTCCAGTGGGTATGGCAATCCACCTGCAATCCCAGTGCCTGGGAGACAGAGATAAAAGAGATAGTAGAGCAAGCTAGTAAGTGAGGACAGGCAAATGGGCAAGTTCTGGGTTCAAGTGAGAGAGTTTTCTTCAATAAAGAAGTAGGGAGAATAGAAAAAGATACCCAAGGCCAACCTCTGATCTGTGTAACAGTCCATATACATGATTCCCACATGATGCAGGAAAGTATACACACATGCATACATGGCACGTGTGCAAACACATGCCAAAAAATGTCCTCAAGTCACCCTGTTCTAGATCAGTTTTGATCCTCTTCTGGAGTGAAGTATCTTACTCCTCTGAGGAAAGTGACATAACATGTGTAGCACTTTTTAAAACTTGGCTCTTCATCCCAGATTTCCATGGATGGAGGTGTCTTTCATTTCCTTCTTGTATCATAACATGGTTTCCAGGTCAAACATTACTTACCGTTCCAGTATTCATGCTTCTTCCAATAAAAAAGAAAACAATCTTACTAATCCTTGCTCTTCAGCTCAGTCGTACCCACCCTGAAGGATGCAGTTTCCATTTTTATTTTCTTGCTTGCTAAAACTAAAGCTTGACTAGGTTTTTCACCCCCTAAAAATGAAAATGAAACTTTACCAGCATTGAAGAGACTCTGTATTTCTATCTGCAGTTTCTTTTTAAGGTATTTTTTTGTATTCTGGAGCCTCATTCGAATGATGATTAAGTTAATGTCTGTAGGCCTAATCAGCAGAACTTAGTTTTCCAAGTATTTATGGCTACCAACAAATTTCGAGGAAACATGCACACACAATTACAAAATATGTAACTAAACTACATCATAAAATGATTTAACTATTTGAATTACACATATACTAAGCCATGCTCAAAGTGCCTGTTTCTCGGCCTGCATGTTTTAGTAGCATCGTTAGCTCGTCAGACTCAGGATTTGTTCTGTGGAAGTATCTTTCTTTACTCATAGCTCTCAACTAGACTTGCCATGAGCCAGCAAGCCAATTACAGACAACAAAATACCTCAAATTCTGAATCTACTTCTCAGGAACTCCGTCAAATAACTTAGAAAAATTATATATGAACTTTCAGGCATATTTGTCATAACGAGTTTACCGAGGGTTATGTTTGTCAGGTCTGACAAACATAGACATGAAGACTAGATTATGACTCCTTAACTCTCTTCCCAGAACTTGCTCACACTCTGTGCTATATATAAGTGTATAAGTTAGCTCTATTTGAAGACAAACATCCTTTCACTCTTTAACAAGCCTTTGTGTATTTGGTAGACCCCAAAAGCTACATGTTGAGTAAAAAAAAATCCTGGCAAACCATCCTAATTATACCAAAGGCAGAAAGTGTTGATGTTGCTTAGACCAAAGCTCTGATAAAGCAACAATAAAAGGCTTAAAAGGCAACCAGTACCAAGCAAATGAGTTAATGAGGCTTCCAGCAAGAAATCAAATTATCAATTATTACATCCCTATCGCAACTCCAAGGCTCTCATCACAGTCCATAAGGGCTGTCTGCATGTTCGTGAACACACAAACATATGCCCGTGCACCAACATTCACACACAGATACTCACAGTCACACATGGTGCTGACTTTGAGCCATCCTTTAGAAGCATGTATAAAATGGTGAAACAAGGGTAAGAAAAAGTGGGATTGAGTGTCTAGCTATGTAATTGCTTTCATGCTGGCCTGGTGGTACATGCCTATAATTCCAGAACGCTGAAGACAAAGACAGGACTGTTGTCCACGGTTAGCAGCAAGCATTGACTACATAGTTAGACACTGCCTCCCAAGCAAAGCAAATTGCAAATTAATTGCAATGCATTGTACACATGGACTAGTTTGTATTGATCCCCTAAATTATTTTTGAACTTCCTTTTCTCCTTTTGCTAAAAGCATGGAAAAAGAAAAATTACTTTCTCCATTAAAAAATTTTAAGTTCTAAATGATACATTTTCTGTAAATGTCCAGAAACCTTAGGCTTATTTAGAGATTATAAAGCATACCTCTGTCACCTACATCAATAAGGCACAGCATCACCTTGTGAAGGGAACATACATGTGTGTACACACCTGTTAGTGAGTGCCTTGTGAACGTATATTAATTTACATGTATATCCGTATATATGGGAAAGTATGTGTGAGAGAATGCATTAGAGAATTCTTCCTAAGAAGAAATGGAAAATTACTAGCCTTCACGGAAACTAAAAATAAAAACTTAATATGGAAGGACTTTTTTTATAAACAGAAACATCTTACTATATGTTGTTCTACTCCAAGAGTTTATACCACACAGATTCCTGAGCCTCGTTGAAGAACACATGTCTCTAGCAATATGAGAATTCTACTATGGCAGAAATGAGACATCCATTACTTCTGTCTTGTTTGCCAAGTCCTGTGACATTTGATGATATTGTGAATGTCCTGGAAATAGTAAGCTATCTCATGCATATTCACACTGGAAAATGTACTCACAAATATTCCAGTCTGTTGTTCCCATCTGTGTGTCTGTTCCTGACATAAGCGCCATTGTGTCCATTTTATTTTGTGTGTGTGTGTGTGTAAAGACTGTATTTTTATTTTTAATTTTGGTGTGTGTGTGTGTGTGTGTGTGTGTGTGTGTTAGTACAGTGTCTGCAGAGGCCTGAAGAGGATGCTATATCCCCTGTAGCTGGAGTTAGGGGTAGCTGCGTGTTGCCCAACATGAGTACTGCAATCTGACCGTGGTTCACCTGCATGAGTAGTGCATGCTTCTAACTCCCGAACCCTCTCTCCAGCCCTCACTGTCCTCATATGGCTGAAGCTCCACAAAGGAGCAAAATGATTTTCCATTTTAGTTACAAAGCATTATAAAAAAAAAAAAAAAAAAAAAAACAGTGCTCTGGGTTAAAACCATGGTTGTTCCAAGGACTAAGTGTTCTACACAGGCCAAGATTGTGTTCATGTGTTGCAAGATATTTCCTATCCATTCACATTGAGGCAGTGAGAGGCTAGGGAATGGAGGGGAAAGAGAAGGAGGAGCCAAGAGAAGTGAGGGGAGGAGAAAGAGGGAGGCTTGGAGGACTACAGGAGTGGAGCGAGACAAGGGGAGGCTGGGGGATCACACGAGCAGCGTGGAGATAGAGACGCAGATATCCAGACGGCTTCAGACGTATTTCTGGTGTTTTGGAGAGGTTAGAAAATTCAGACGAAACTTTATCATTGTAAATTGGCATTATGTAATTGGGAGTTTTATATACATAAAGATATTAGGATAACAAGTTGAAAATTCATGCTTTACCGGATACTTGGAAGGAGTGGTACATAGGCCTGGGAGGGCGGTACTTCCATAATTACTACCCACTACATTAATGCCTCTGTTTCTTGGAAGTATAAATAACTACCTATATACATTGTCAGACTGGCAGAATGTAGGATCACCGGGGTCATAAGCTCCTGGGAAGCACTGTGGAGCTTTATATTGCTTACATTAATTGATGTGGAAAGACTCAACTGGGGTGAGACTATTATATAGGTAGGGATGGATGCATTCACTGTTCTCCACTTCTTAATCATGGTTGTGACACAACCAACTGTTTCAACTTACCGCTGCCCTGACCCCCACCCCCAAGCCCCTACCCCTCACTCCCCCACCCCCCCATTCCTCCACCAAGCTGGACTGGAACCTTGAACTAGGAGCCAGAACAAACTCTTTGAGTCTCCTGTGAGTTGCTTTTGTTGGAATATTCAGGAAAGCCAAAAGAAAGGAAGTTAATGAATGCAAATGATCAGGACAGTGATAAAGCTTGACACAAATTACCCTCTAATAAAACTATTACTGCTGCTGTTATTGTTGCTGCTGCTGTGGTCATTATTATTAAGGGTAAGCACTAGATATTTTGATTCACACTCCTTTATCTCTCATATATGTGATGCAATATACATTGTATCGGTTAGCACCACAAGATGTGGAGATATTTGTTTTCAGAGTAAAAAGTCTTAGGTAATAAGCATTTAATAAAATATGCATGAAATGTCTCTCATATACTAATGGATGTTGCAGACAAAAGAGCAAGGAAGACAGACCTAAAGCCTTATAGTCTGATGCTCTTAGAGTCTGTAAGAAACGCATTTGTTGAACCTATTCAGAGAGAACAATGGCTAAAGCTTTAGAATTTTATGACATCACTCTTCAACATAAACAGCGAGTATGTGGTTTAAAGGTGATTTGGGTGCGCTGGGGGTCTTGCTCTTAAATCTCCGCAGTACTTAAAGAAAACGCAAGCACAGAACAAGGCTGGTAGAGCGGCAACTATTTCTTGGCAATATCAATTTCCCAAAGTTCATTTCTCCGGGTGCTAAAAAGTTGGCTCATTGAGCCAACTAAAACTTGCTGTGAGAAAAACGTGTCCCCCGAAGCAGAGAGGTACGGTCCTTCAGATGGCTTCTCCGGAGGCAAGTTGCTGATTTCTTTAAGGATGGGTGAGGAGAGTTGTGGAGGAATGAGCTCCGAAATCTCTTTGGCTAGAGATGAAATAAATAGTCGAGTGTGTAAGAAAAACAGCAATAAGCTACCCTTCCTTGTTTTGGAGCAAGCGTGTCTTCTCTGCTCACTAACAATCCACCGTTGAGTGCCACGGTGCTGTTTCATATCAAGATTTCAAAAACCATTACAAGCTGCGTAGGTATTGGAGACTCAACCAGATGTGATGAAGTTTCCATTGTTCTACTTGGTGCATGGAAAATATTACTAATGGCTGGTGTCAGGGGAGGCTTAACTGACCCCAACTGGCCTAACTCATCTGGGTGCATTTCTTTAAATCAGAACCTTTAAATACTCTCTCATGTTATTGCATAAGCCCCCTCTCCAGTTTTACGAGATGTTTGACTATATAAAGCTCATTTGAGGCAAAGGGGAAATTCCATGACTGCATGAACAGGTGGGCTGGGGACTGAGGAGAGGAGTGGAACCTCTTTCCTGGGGTCTGAAATGTATTTACAGGTAATTGTTGACTGTCTTCGGGCAGAAAGATAAAAGACTGAAAAATTCCATCCAGTCTGTATTCTTGCCTTTAGCTGCACGAAGATTATAACACTTCTCAGAACAAACTGAGTCAAATTTCACCTTCTGTTATGATTTCTTTTCACTGTCTCTGACACAGAAGCCGAAAAACAAAAAAGCAGTTAAATTGAAGAAAAGAGCTTTGAAAAAGGCTCTCCCCCCCTGCCACACACACACACACACACACACACACACACCTGGCATTCAGTTCTTACCCTTAATATGTCATTTGTGATGTGAGTTTCATCACGTATATTGGTAATCAGATGTATCAGAGAAATATTTGCCTTCTACAGACATAATGCAGTATAGTTTCCAAAGCAATGCTGTACTTAACTGCAGGTATGAATCTGTGCTTTTTATTTAAAAGACTTCAGAATGGAGCAGGGCCCTTTCCGTGTTCCTGCCTATGACTTTCATTCATTGCATATGCCCTTCGATGCTTTTTATAAAATTAACTTTTTCTCCAATATAGAGTTCACCAAGATGCGGAGTTAAACGTTAGCTCAAAGAAAAGAAAACTAATAAGATCTCTATCTTCCTCTGAGATCTTTTTATTGTAAAAACTGGGGTGGAGACCCCTGAGCATAGCAGATTAGCCTGATTGATATAAAGATTGTTGATACTTAAAGCTTAACCTTCAAACTCTTAACTTAAAACATCAGGCCACAGGCTAGGGAGTTCAGTGTATCTAGTGCCTGCCACACAAGAAGGATGGCCTGAATTTGTTCTCCATAGCCTGAAGTAAAAAGCTAGGTGTGATGTTGAGCACTTGTAATTCCAGAGTAGGATAGGTAGAGACATACAGATTCCAAAGACTCACTGCACAGCCAACCTAGTTGCTGTTGGCAAGATCCAGGTAAGAGTAAGTAAGAGTCTTGATTTCAAAGCCACAGTAAAGAATGGCTAAGTCACTTCATATTGACTTCTCCCTACTCTATCTCTATCTCTGCCCCCTTGCTTCCTCCATCCCTTTTTTCTCTCTCTTTCTCTCTCCCTACATTTATATGCAAATAGATAATTCACACAAAAGTTTAGGCCAGTGAAATGCAGCAATCACTTCAGAAATGAACAGTGTTTTACTGATCTCCTTACAGAAAACACTTACATGAACTAAACAGGATTTTATTAAAGGGAAAGCTTCTTCAAACAACTATGATCTAAGCATTCCTTGATCATGTTTTTTTTTTCAAATATTAAATGAAACCCAGACATACCTGAATCCTGGATGCTGGTCTTAAATTATACATCAATAAGCATAACATCGTTGGAAACTGAAAGCTGTAAACTGTGCCTCTGTGTGTCAAATAATAGCTCCGTGGAAGCTTTCCCTGTGCGTGCAGAATCTCCCTTCTGATGTCCAGTTGCTATGTTTGCACTGGCATTTTAGTTGTTTGTCTTAACAATGTGAGACCTTGCAAACAACTGGTCCTTGCCAAATTGGGCCGTCCTTTAGAGATTCGCTTCACCATTATTCAAACTGATAGATCAAGATGAGAAGGAAATAGAGTGTTCACCCAGAGAGAAGCATCGTCAAGCTGAAAGAATGAAACATCATCACAAGTTATTGCTATAAATTTCACTGAGTCCGCCAGTCCTGTTTATAAATGAGCCAAAAAAAAAAAAAAAAAAAAAAACAAAAAAACAAAAACCAAGGTTTCAGCGCCTGGAATACATTTAACACTTACGGGAATAAATGAATGTTGAATGAAGGAAAGCCTTCCTCTAAAGTACCATGAGCAATTCTCAGAACATGCTGCTGTCAGGACTCGCTGCAGAAACAAGATGGTTCTTCTAATTTGCTTTAATTAGGAAAAGAGAACACCACCCCCAGCATGTCATTGTGTTTATATAGGAATCCAACCAGCTGACTGCCTGCTGTCACAGCCCTGGAACCACTCAGTTAAACAGTAGGGCACAATTGCATTTTATGAATGAAATACCATTAGTGTGAAGCCAGAGATTTTTTCCCCATGTTTCATTGGCTGTGACCATGCAAGGACAAGTGACCAAACACAGCACTTTCCAATTCTAAGTTAACTGGTGATCACTTTCATGGCTAGAGTATTTAAAGTCCTTCTTTGAGCGCATTCACATCTTTGTTTACAAAGCATTCTATTTTGTAAAACAAAGATAACAAAAACATTCGACTCCTAGCATGCAATACCAACTTCTTATGATCTTACAAGAAGAGACCTTCTTCACAGGACATCCTACAATCAAAATATTGCTAATTTTTTTATAAAGGTGGAGGGAAACCTTGCAAGCTTTTCTCGTGTCACAGATTAAACAATTGTTCAAGTTTCAAATGGCACTGTTGAATGTAGAACCATCTAAGCAGTGTTGAGTCAACTCCAGTCCTATCGCCACATTGACAAATTATGAACCATGATTTATGCGTAAGTATGTAGATGCACATGTGTCGGCTACATGTTTGTGCATGTGTGTGTATCTGCGTGTGCACATGTGTGTGCCAATGTGTATGTGTGCATATGCATGTGTATGTGTGTGCATGTGCATATGCATGTGTGTGCATGAGTATATGCCTATGCATGCACATGTGTGTTTGTATGTGTGCATATGTATGTTTGTTGTACATGTGCATGTATATATTTGTGGGTACCTATATGTGTCCATGCATGAGGGGGCTTGTGTAGGTAGAGGATAATGTTGGGTTTTATTTCTCAGGTATCTACCTGTTTTAGGAGACAGGGTCTTTCACTAGCCTGGAACTTATCAAGTAGGCTTGGCTACCTCGCAAATGAGGTCCCAAAAGAATTCACCTGTCTTTGTCTCCTTGGTGCTGGATTACAAGCATGTTCCTTCACACTTGGCTTTTTTACATGGTTCCTGGGAATCAAAACCAAGTCCTCATACTTACAAGGCAAGCATGACTCTCTGTCCTCAGCACCTAGACATTTTGTTGTTGTTTGTTTTACATAGGGCATTGGGAATGAGCACAGGCTCTTGATGTGGTCTAACATTGAGTTGTCTGGAGCCATAAATCACGGTAAAAAAAAAATTAGGGGAAAACATTGTTTAGTTTTGTTACCACTGGTACCAAAACTGTCTCATGCTGAAAATCTGGGAACCGTTTCTGCTTCATATTATCCTGTTATTAACTGGTTGTAGAAATTTGACAATGACAGTCTTCCATATTTTATTTTTAACATGAGAAGTCATAACATTTTCCCTTTACATAAATTTGTTGCAACCCAAAGACCTATCCATGATTTTAAAGAATTCAGTCACACCTTGCAGAACAACATTCCAGTCAAGACTGGACCACATATGTCACAAATGTCATGTGAGATTATATGATGTATCAATGCCACTGCCACTGCTGCCTTATTTTAAATGCTCTCTACAATATCTACACAACACTGAAATTTACTAAGGAGCTATCAGCGCTGACAAAGGATGTTTGACTGTTTACATTGCTCACTTGATGTTTCTAATGCCTCTTCTTTGTGCAGCTCAGCACTGCATAAAGTGAAGTCAACCAAAACAAAATCAAGAACTGAAAATCAAGGTGCATCTAAGCGTCTCTCACAGGAGAGCAAGTGTAAGATTCTTGACAGCTGCATAGTCTCAATAGACTTCCACATCTATTATTTGCATGTGGGCAATGGAGAGGTGTCTATCTTTCATTTTCAGACATAAGACAGACATCTTCAGACATCATCCATTGCATTATTGGATAGTTAACACACACTATATGCAAAGTGTAGCCAGTATTAAAATTGGTACTAGCTATAACTGGATGACCAAGTGTTACCTGCATCTCATCATACACATGATTAAAACCACTCCCTACCCTCTAAAATATCAACATTAATTGTGTATGTCTAACACTAATTCAAGTTTTCAAGCTAGAATGATGGAAGATATATTTTTTTACAGCCCACCATAGACTGTCCATATATATTTCAGTAACTATCATTTGTGTCTCTATTGATTCTTGTCAGAGTTCGCTCTATGTTTTTCTCTCCCAGTTTATCTCCAATATTGGGCTTAACCCATTTCACTTTTTGTAAATGTGACAATTTACCGAGACAATCACTTCTTACCTGCAGTCTGTGCGTAATGAGTGACTATGGTCCATTTATTATCTAAACTTCATAGTTTGAATAATAAACCACATGATCACTACACATCTGTGCAAAATTTCATGCTAAAACTGCAAAGCTAATCACACCATTTCCTGACCAAAAACTACCAGTTTCTGCCAGTCCCTAGAAAAAAAAAAAAAAAAGAAACCCATTGACCTGATTTTCAAAGCCTTGCACAGCCATTCTAGAAGTTGTCTGACTTGCCAGGCTCATCTTGGGTAACTCTTCTGAGCCGCCTCACTTTCGAGGATACTAAGCTCATGCTATGATCATCCTCCTCTTTGTTTATTGTAATTTCTTAGCTAATTGTTGGTTTATCCCACAGAGTTTAAACTCTGGATGCATGGATGCTGTCCAATTGCTCAGCAGTATCTTCTCTGCACACAGTGTGTGTTAGTTAAATATTGCAGGCAGAGCAGAAACTTTCACTTAACTTGTAGACATGAACTGGAAGTCAAAATTTGAGATGATAGCCTGAGAAATATGGCTTGTTTGGGCAAATTTGGATAGCAAATTTGGGTGCTGATTTTAGGCAAAAATGAAGTTTATTAATAAGATCCCCTGGGAAATGAAAGATGGAAGTCTTCAATGTTCGTTCCCTCTTCTGTTGTTATAGATGCTCATCTAAACTATGCCATCAGTAGACAGAAACTAACAACAGTACTCTGCCTCATACTACAAAAACTACACCATCACCCATTATTTTGATGCTACACGATACAGCTGCATGCCATAAAAAAAGAACTTAATAAGAGACAAGAGAGACTTCATCCAGCAACTGACTGCAACAGATGCAAAGTACCACAGACAAACACTGGGCAGAGCTTGAGGAGTCCTGTGGAAGAAGGGGAGGAGGGATCAGAGGAACCAGAGGAGTCAGGGACACAGGAAAACAGGATACACAGAATCAATTGACCTTGACAAGAACCCATGGGAACTTGCAGAGAGCCTGTGGGGGTCTGACTTAGGTCCTCTGCTTCTATGTTATGATGGAGTAGCTTGGTGTTCCTGTGGAAAGCCTAACAATGGAAGCAGGAGGTATATATATATATATATATATATATATATATATATATATATATATGCGTGTGTGTGTGTGTGTGTATGATATATATATATATATGTATATATATATGTATATATATATGTATATATATATTTGTCTACTTATGGAACACTTTTCCTCCCAAGTCAATTGGGTTGATTAGACCTGGGGAAAGGGGGAGGTATCAGGGGAGGGGTTAAAGGAAAGGCTGGTGGGAGGAGAAGGAGGGAAAACTGCAATCTGGATGTAACATATGAGACAAAAATAATTTTTTTCTTTTAAAAACTTCATAAATAGAAACTATTGGAGATAATGAGAATCTGCCACGTGACTTGTAAGCATTCCATCTTAGTTTCGTATCTTGCTGCTGTGATAAAATAATTGAAAGCAACTTAAGGAAGAAAGAGTTCAGTTGGCTCTCAATTCCAGGTTACAGTCCATCACTGTGGGGAAGTCAAGGTAGCAAGAACTTAAAGCACCTACATCAACACATTGCATCAACAGTCTAAGAGCAGAGAGCAGTAGATGGATGCATACTTGCTAGTGCTTAGCTCACTTTCCCACTCTTATACATTCCAGGGTCCCTTGCCTAGGGAATGGTGCCACCTAATGTGGATAGTTCATCCAGGATAGTTAGATAGATAGATAGATAGATAGATAGATAGATAGATAGATAGATAGATAGATAGATATGGATATGGGTGTAGATATTATAAATATATATGTATTTATATATATTCATGTAATAACAATTAATTAAAAATGAAGCCATGATTTTGAAAGAAAGCAAGGAGGGTATATACAAGAGTAATTATATTATAATCTCAAAAAGCAAAGACCTTATATGCTCTATGAGAAATGCCAGAAGTTTTATCTGTGATTAATCTCTACTATGGCTCTGATGATATCATATTTACTCCATTCATTTTCAGACTCCAAACTTTGTCTTCTTTGGCCAGGATCCCTGTAACCTGACAGTAAGCAGATACTAAGCCTCTCTCTTCCCAGTATTAATCATTCATAACCCTGCACTACTATGACTTTCTGGTCACAAATGTAAACATTGCTGGTAAAAGAACAGAAATAACAAAAAGATCTATGTGTACATTTCCTTCCTGAAGCATCTACCTGACTGACTGACTGAGGCACTGGGAAGGGTCACTTTTGAAAGGCCACTTCTCTCCAACACCAATCCCCTCAGATGACTTCAGTTGATTATCTATCATTTTCAAGTACCCAAGAGAGCACAGAAAGAAGACAGTATACCGAGGTGAGTTGCATTTCAAAAGAAGAAAAACACAAAATCCGTATTCATTATTTCCCTCACACGTATTTGTATAATAGCAAAACACTCATCTTTGGTAGTACTGAAGCCCAGAGTTACTTATGTATAATTCCTATGTAGGAATTATTACAATATTAATCAAAAAAAGCAAACCAAAAAATAAAACATCCTTTCTAAGCTTTTGAGAAAATTGGAAAAATCTCTGCATCTTAGATATATAATTCATCTACATATAACTTACCCAGAAAAAAATACAGTCTGGTGTGGTTTTTGTTAATATTGTTTATGAAATACTACAACATCACTAATGCCTACTTCTGGTCCATATCCATAAATCTCAAATAAAGAAGAAGTACTGTAACCATGAGTAGTACTTTTTACTCTTTCTACCCCTTTCTGTGATCAAATATTAATCTATTTTCTGCCTCAGAGTTTGTTTTGTTGAATACTTTCTTTCCATCAGTGAAATCATGTAGTAGTTTAACCCTTTGTACCTAACTTTTTCTTTGAGCACAATACGTTCAACGTTTCTTCACTTTAAAGCATGTATCAAAGGTTCATTATTTTTAATCAGTAAGGAATGTTCCGTTATATGGATATATCACATTTGTTTTTCCATTTATTCACTGATGAATAATTAGGTTCCTGATTTCCCTATTAAGGATATTATGAATAATGATAATATAAATATTTGTGTACATTTTAAGTATACATATTCATTCAGCTTCTTTGGAGTTTATAGCATGGATATAATTTATAGCATGGACATAATTTATAGCATGGACATAATTTATAGAATGGAGTAACATAATGGATATAATGATATTATGTTTCACTTTTGAGAACCCAGTGAAGTCCTTTCCATGGAAGCTGCATGATTTTCCATGTGTCCTTTCTTTATCAATAATACTTTTAATTTATAATTATCCTAGTGGTTTTAAAATGATATTTATTGTGACTTTCATATAAATTACCTTTTTCTAATGACAATAGTGTTGAGCTATTTTCCATTATTTTGCTAAACATTCAAATATCTTCTCTTGTACAAGAAGAACGGAGGAGTGGCCCCTTGTTCTGGAAAGACTCATTGTAGCAGTATAGGGCAAAACCAGAACAGGGAAGTGGGAAGGGGTGGGTGGGAGAACAGGGGGAGGGAAGGGGGCTTATGGGACTTTTGGGGAGTGGCGGGCCAGAAAAGGGGAAATCATTTGAAATGTAAATAAAAAATATATTGAATTAAAAAAAAAGAACAAAAAATAACCAAATATCTTCTCTTTGGGACCATCAGTTCAAACTTATGTTCATTTTTCTATCCATTAATTAGAATTGATAATTTTATTCTTCTTGTAATACAGGTTTAAATTTTTGAGACTATTACACACAATGTATTTTGAATATGTCCACTTCCTTCACTCCGTAATTCATTCCATAATCCCTTACAAATACACACCTTACCCCTCACAACTTCTTTTCATCCTGACCACCCCTTCCTTCTCTCTTATTAATGTGTGACTGCAGTGGTTCTCAAACTGTGGGTCACGACGCTTTTCAAAGTCAAATGATCCTTTCTCAGGCATTGCCTATGATCATCAGAAAACACAGGTATTTACATTATGATTCTTGTTTTATTTTGTTTTTGTTTTTTTCTTTTTCTAAGACAGGGTTTCTCTGTATAGCCCTGGCTGTCCTGGAACTCACTCTGTAGACAAGGCTGGCCTCAAACTCAGAAATCTGCCTGCCTCTGCTTCCCAAGTAGTGGGATTAAAGGCAGGTGCCACCACTGCCTAGCATTATGATTCTTAACAGCAGCAAAATTACAGTTATAAAATAGTAATAAAATAATTTTATACTTGGGGGATATCACAACATGAGGAACTGTATTAAAGGGTCACAGTATTAGCAAGGTTAAAAACAATTGTCCTAATGAGTACTGATGTATGCTCATGGGCATGGGTAGGAACATGGTCAACCTACCATGGGGGTTATAACTCTAAATCAAACTTATTTTCTTGCTCCCAAGAAACCATGAAATGTCAACAGCTCCATGGATAGATGTGTCTTGGGTAAGACACCACTACTACTATGAGTTGTCAGTGCTCTATTCTTATTCTGTACAGAAATTTCTATTTCAATCGGGCTCTCCCTGACATTTGGGTTTTATAATTCTTCTACCCTCTCTTCTTTGAGACTCTATGAGCCTTGGCGGGAGCCCTTTATTCTTAAAATATAAAGTTTCTTTGTAGACAAGGCTAGCCTCAAATTTGCAGAGATCCACCTGCCGCTCCTCTCTAGTCCTGGAATTATAGGTATGTGCCACCAGGACAAGCTCCCTCAAATTACTCCCTTCAGATCCCAAGGAATCCCACAAAAGGGAAAGCAGAAAAAATTAAGAGTCAAAGGGCATGGAGGACCTATGAGAAAATAATATATTTTCAATAACAAGAACAAATACAATAAATCTTTACAAATAAACAATGACCTTAAATATTTTTTAAAAATTTTAAAAATACTTACATATTTTGCATGTTTGTTACCCACCTACCATATGAAACACATTATTTTTTATTTGATATATTTTTATTTACATTTCAAATGATATCCCCTTTTCTAGCCCCCCAATCCCCGAAAGTCACATAAGCCCCCTTCCCTCCCCCTGTTCTCCCACACACCCCTTCCCACTTGCCTGTTCTGGTTTTGCCTTATATTGCTACACTGAGTCTTTCCAGAACCAGGGGCCACTCCTCTGTTCTTCTTGTACCTCATTTGATGTGTGGATTATGTTTTGGGTATTCCAGTTTTCCAGACTAATATCCACTTATTAGTGAGTACATACCATGATTGATCTTTTGAGACTGGGTTACCTCAGTTAGTATGATGTTCTCCAGCTCCATCCATTTGCCTAAGAATTTCATGAATTCATTGTTTCTAATGGCTGAATAGTACTCCATTGTGTATATATACCACATTTTTTGCATCCATTCTTCTGTTGAGAGATACCTGGGTTCTTTCCAGCTTCTGGCTATTATAAATAGGGCTGCTATGAACATAGTGGAGCATATATCCTTATTATATGCTAGGGAATCCTCTGGGTATATGCCCAGGAGTGGTATAGCAGGATCTTTTGGAAGTGATGTGCCCAGTTTTCTGAGGAACCGCCAGACTGATTTCCAGAGTGGTTGTCCCAATTTGCAACCCCACCAGCAGTGGAGGAGTGTTCCTCTTTCTCCACACCCTCTCCAACACCTGCTGTCTCCTGAATTTTTAATCTTAGCCATTCTGACTGGTGTGAGGTAAAATCTCAGGGTTATTTTGATTTGCGTTTCCCTAATGACTAATGAAGTTGAGCATTTTTTAAGATGTTTCTCCGCCATCCGAAGTTCTTCAGGTGAGAATTCTTTGTTTAACTCTGTACCCCATTTTTAATAGGGTTATTTGGTTTTCTGGGGTCTAACTTCTTGAGTTCTTTGTATATATTGGATATTAGCCCTCTATCTGATGTAGGGTTGGTGAAGATCTTTTCCCAATTTGTTGGTTGCTGATTTGTCCTTTTGATGGTGTCCTTTGCTTTACAGAAATGTTGTAATTTTATGAGGTCCCATTTGTCAATTCTTGATCTTAGAGCATATGCTATTGGGAAACACATTATTTTTGACATATGCATCTTGCTATGTTTTGGAAGATTTGCTAGGATTCCTGGACTCAAGAAATTCTCTCTGCTCCCTCAGTCCCCCGAAGTGTCTGGAATGCAGACTCCTGCCCTACTCAGTGGTCCCTTCTCATATTTGTGACTTGTAATTATTTTCTCTTGTTGTATGGATTGCTTTCTCACTGCTTTCAGGATATTGTTTAAAGCATGGAGTCTTCGATTGTATTAAGGTCAAATTATTTATTGTGGCCAACCATACATTTGCTGTCACAAATAAGAAAAGTAGGAGCAAACATCCACAGTTAAGAGTACTGGTTGCTCTTTTAGAGAACCTAGGTTTCATTCCCAGCACCCATCTAGCAACTCATAATCATCTGTTACTCCATGACCAAGAAATCTGATGCCTTCTTCTGGTCTCTGAAAATACTGAATGCACTTGGTACACAGACACACACATATAGGCAAAACACCCATACTCATAAAAAGAATCTTAAAACATTTATAATAAAAGAGAGACACATAGGCCTAATGTAAGCTCAAAATATTTTTTGCTTATTTCTTCTAAATCAAGATTGTTTTATTTTTCATAATTAGCTCTTTTAGATGCTTCAAATGAATTTTAAATGTGTCATAAGTAAGAGTTCAACATCATTTCTTCCCTTATCTGAATATCCAGTTGTCCTAAGTGCAAGTTTTGGAAATATTTTTCTTTCCTGTCATTGAATTGTCTTGGGTGTCTTTGTCAGACATTTTCTTTGTTACTGTTCTATTGGAGTGAAGAAGAACTATGACCCAGGATCTTATATTTTAAAAAAAAGTACTATATTGGGAATTTGCTTATAGTTTCAGAGGGTTAATCTATGATCACTATAAATGAGAGCCTAGTAGTAGTAGGCAGGCAGGTAGGTAGGCAGACAGGCATGGCAGTGGAGCAATCAGTAGCTGAGAACTTATGCCCTGATCCTCAGGCAGGAAGCAGAGAGAACAATGGAGACATGGCCTGGAATGGGCTTTTGAAGCCCCTCTCCCTGGTGATATACCTCTACCACCAAGGTCATGCCTCCTAATCCTTCCTTAACACTCAACTAACTGGAAGCCATTTCAAGTACTGAGCTGATGGGAGTCTTTCTCATTCAAACCACTACTGATATCAACATTTTAGCATAATTGAAAGGAATTATTTTGGGGCTGTAAACTTTATTTCACTGATCTAAATCTTCACTCTTATGATATACACACTGACTGGATTATGGAGTGAAGTAGGCTTTGAAATTAGGAAGTTTTCTTTCTGTATCTTTATTCTCTTCCTTCAAGATATTTGGCTACTTTAGATTTTGTTTCTTTATTTGTATTTTCACTGAAGTTGCAAGCTTAATATATACTTCTAAAAGAAAACATGTAGTTGTTATTTTCAATGAAGAGTACACTACATTTATAGATAGATTTCAGGTTTTGCCATCTTAACAATTAAATATACCCATCTATTATTAAATAAGATAGTTTTCCATGGTTTCGATACTTTTTTTTTCAAAAGTGTAGTAGTTTTAATATGCTTGACCCATAGGAAGTGGCACTATTAGGAGGTGTGGCCTTGTTGGAGAAAATGTGTCACTTGTGTAGGATGGCTTTGAGGGCTCCTATGCACAAGCTTCATGAAGTGTGGTAGCAACCCCACTCCTGGTTCCAACTTCTGTCTTCTAGGGTTTCACTGGTATGAAGAGACAACATGACCAAGGCAGTTCTTATAAAGGAAACATTTAATTGGGGCTAGCTTACAGTTTCAGAGTTTCAGTCCTTATTATCATAGCAGGAAGCATGGCAGTGTGGAGGCAAACAGTGCTGGAGGAGTATGGAGAGCTTTCAGGGCCTCTTGGCAGGAATCTGAAATTGGCCAAGGACAAGGTAATGGGCTTCAGGCAGGACTCTGACATTAGGCCATGACAAGGAAGTAAATTCAAGTAGGAATTAGAAATCTCAGCTCCTTCTCCAGAACCAAGTCTACCTGGACTGATATCATGCTTTGTACCATGATAATAATGGACTGAACCTGTGAAACAGTAAGCCAGCCCCAATTTAATATTGTCCTTTATAAGAGTTGCCTTGGTCATTGGTGTCTTTTCACAGGAAAAAAAAAAAAAAAACCAACCAACCAGCCAAACAAACAAACAAAAACCCAAACTAATAAATGCAAAGAGGTCCTTTTAGTTGGTAATCTATGGCTTCTGGCATGTATTGTTTTCTTCTGTGTAAAAGTTTTTCTGCAATGAACTCAGCCAAAAATCAGACAGCTATATCACATGCCCTCAGGGTGGAAATAGTGTTAAGAGCCAGAAGTCTGGGAAAACTAGATTGAAACAGTGTAATCTGTACATGACAGGTCTACAGCCCTCATCTATTGTCCTCATAAATTCACTGCAGTTGTTGCTGCCTGCACAAAACCTGCACAGGATCAAACTAAACATCTCAACACAGATGGAAGAGGGGATCATGAGTCCCCACCCATAATCTATTGGCAGTTAATGCCTTCAGGGGAAGGGGAGTAGGTGTTCTTCTGGTGCATAGCCCCTGGTAAGTTGACATGTTCTAGTGAATATCCCAACATCTACAAGCACAGGAGCAGCACTTATTTGACTCAGTGGGATATTTATGAATAGAGAGAAAGAGGACAGGAAGTTGGATTGCTAGGGAAAATCCAGGCAAAGTGGAAAGGAGAAGTGCTGGGGGGAAGGAGGTTGAAAATTACAGCTCAAACTTTGATGTGCATGTAATTTGCAGAAACAGTCAACAAAGTACTGGCAAGTCATTTCACAACATATAGAAAGAATCATATGAAAAGTGCAACTAAGATTTATCCTAAGTACTCAAGGGGTTCACCATATGAAGATCAAACCACAGACTATATCACCCTAACAGAATGGGGGGGGGGAGAATCCTGAAATAGAGAAGTAGAGTAGTTAAAGAAGTAGAATGAGAAAATAGAGGTGTTTTAATCAGGATAGTATCATTCTCTCTAAGACAGAGTAGCCTGATTCCTTAGGATTTTATGCAAGACTGGCCCAAGCATAAAGAGAAACCATCACAATGACTAAAGTTCTTTTGTGTCAAACCAGAGGTGAAATTTCTTCCTAGAATGAGAGAAGAGATAATCCTTAGGTTGTGCATTTCATTAGCTGTTTTCATCTGGACTTTTTACTGCTGAAAAAGCAGCTCTCTAAGACAACATCAACTTTCTCTAAGATGTCAAGATAGCTTTGCTCCTGGAAAGTTCTTTAAAATATCCTGGTGAGAGATTTCATGCTTGAGAATCAGTTCAGATCCTGTCCTGGTTGACATTTAACAGTCAATTTGACACAACATAGAATCACCGAAAAAGCCTCGCAACTGAGTAATTTCCTTCATCAGGCTGAGATAGGCTTGTCTATAACGGATTGTCTTGATTATTAGTTAATTTTGGTGAACCCTGCCCACTGTGGGCAGTACCATTCCCTAGGTCTTGTGCTGTATAAGAAAGCTAGATAAAGATGATCCTTTGAGCAAGCCAACAAGCAGTGACTCCATGGTTTCTGCTTTAAATCCCTGCTTGAGTTATTATCCTCACTTTTCACAATGATAGCCTGTGACCTGGAAGTATAAGCCAAGTATACTCTTCCCTCCTCACAGTTGTTTTTTATCAGAGTGTTAAAAAAAAAAAAAAAACAGCAACAGAGAAGAAACTAGCATGCACTGGTCCATAAAATTAGCACTATAATTTAGCAATATAATTATACCTAATAATTTTTAGAATTTAATTTGATTGAGCTCTACCAAAGTTAATTTAGCCAAAATAGCTCTTAAACAGAAGCATTTGCCAATATTAATTAAAGATGATGTATACTCTTATTATTGAAGAAAACAAACTATTTCCTTTCCCATACATCCCAATAAAGATGTAGCCAATTTCATAGATTGGAAAATATGTAGTTGAACTTTCTCAGGAAGAATAGAATAAAGCATGCTTCTAAATCCAACTGCTGAGAATTTAAAACCAAATCAGACCTTTGGGAGTTCAAGCTCACCTATTTTCATAAAATGCAACTTCCAATTTTTAGAGGTAAAAGTCTTTGAAAGTTGCAAGGATATGGGTTCAAAAGGCACCCAGCACATCAAATAACTTTAACAAATCCTGTTTGATGAGTTAAGTGTAAAGGAAGCAGGCACATATGGATTGTGTTTCCTTTAAAATACACACAGGTTTAATAGAAAAGAAGAATTTAAGAAAAGAATAGTTGACCCAGTACAGTTCTGGTTTTTCCGAACCTAAAGCTTTTGGAAGTCAACTCTTGGTGATGAATGAACCTCAAAGTTAGTCAGCCCTTTCTGCAGTAACAGAAGTGCACTAGATTTTAATTCAGTTCAATTCAGTTCAATTATTGACAATCCTTCTTGTCACAAACACTATGTTGTAGGAACTAAGAGGGGAAATGTCTAAAAACTGGACAGGCTTGGATTCGTCTAGAAAATTGAGAACATCTTGAAGCCTATTGTCAGACAGTTCACGTTTCTTGGTCTGCATTCCTGGAATCCACAGCACTCTTGATATGGCCTGTGATCATCTTAAGTCATAGCTCTAAAAAAAAAAATATCTTCCTCCCCTTCTTTCCCAGGACCATTACTATCACACAACACCCCCCCACACACCAAGCAAAAAAGTGGCAGTGGGGTGGGGATGGGGTGAGGGGGGTGAGGCGGGGGGGGGGGGCCCCGCGGGGGAGAAGCAAAGCTTCTAAAATGGCCATTCTGTAATTGTTAAAATTGAACTCGTTTAGGAAATAAGAAGGCTGATAAATCACATTCCCAGGCTTAAATTACTATGTCATTCCTGGTGATACAATGAGGCTTTTTACATAGCATTGTGTCCTAGGAAATGACAATTCCAGACATGGAGCAAGAGCCCAGGCTCCCTAGCTAGGCTCAGTGGCTAAGCATTAGTCAGAGGAGATCCGGACTCAGTGAGTCAAGCCTTTTGACTGCTGCAGGAAGTTGTCTTAGCCATTATCCCAAGTCTCCTTAGGCTCACATACATGCACGCTCCCACATACTGCAAAATGATGCCAAAAGTGGCTGTAATGTTGGGTCACAGGAGCTCTCTGGGTAATGCTACTTTTACAGTGGCAGTTCAAAGCTTCCCTAACTGGGTTTGTTAAGCAGAACCTGTCTCCTTTGTGATGTTAATTTGAGACACTGCTGCAGCAGAAACTGTTCCAGTTTCTCTGGAGTGCTGAAAATGCTTCCTTTTAAGGCTACAAACTACTTTCACTTCCACTACCACAATGCTAATTCTGGAATCCAGTTTCAACCCATCCCATGAAGGGACACTTCCAAGTCTAACAACCAAAGAGTAAACTAAGCACATCACCTTCCACTAGCTCCTTCTCTCCCAGCACACAGTAAACCAAATACCTAACCCATCAATCAGATTCCCCTGGAAATGATTCAGTCATATTGAAATAGGAGGGCAACCTTCACATGATCAATTATAGAAAACAGTCAGAGATAATAAAAAGGAATTTATATGTAATTGAAGGTATATTTAAATGCTGAGGTTGAACAGACCAAGCCACTCTTTGCCTGGCTCTTGGCATGCATAGTAAAGTCTTGGGGGTATTCATTTTAGCTGTTCTCCATCCACGTACTGCCTAAATCTTGGCTCCAAGCTTCTGATTTTTCAGGATTTCTACTTGAACATCAGCAACCAGGGGCAACGGATAGCTTCCTGCATTTTTGAAGATTATGGAATATCTTATAGCTTACTAAAGTTCCTTGTCTCGGCTCAGGTCTCCAGACCACAGCCTTTCTCTTTACTTGGTTTTGCTTTGCTCATCCCTAATCTATAATTTCTCACTTTGGGGACACATATCATCAGATCCGCACACCTCCAGACCCACCTTTGGGACTCTGTGTGGACATTTCCCTCTGTCTGCCATGCTTTTTTGTGTGGTGCATGTAGCAAATATTTGCTTCCTCTTGCCTCCTTTTGCATTATGCTGTTGCCAAAATCAACCTCTACCCTCTCCTCAGACCCTTTCTCTTGTTTTTCCTCTGCTGGAATTTTCTTACTAGATGTCTCGTTTCTTTTTCTTTCTTTCTTTCTTTCCTTCCTTCCTTCTTTCTTTCTTTCTTTCTTTCTTTCTTCCTTCCTTTCTTTCTTTCTTTCTTTCAGGTTGTTTTTTGTTTTGGGTTTTTGTTTTTTGTTTTTGAGACTGGTTTTCTTTGTATAGCCCTGGCTGTCCTGGAACTCACTCTGTAGACCAGGCTGTCCTCAAACTCAGAAATCTGCCTGCCTCTGCCTCCCAAGTGCTGGGATTAAAGGCATGTGCCACCATTTCTTACTAGTTATTTCAGTCCTTACTAGATGTCTTATCTTACTAGATGACACGTTATTGACATGTCAACTAGTTATTGTCCCACATTCAAAAATATGATGTTAACTAACAGTTTGTCTTTTTTTTTCATTTTTTTTTTGTGAATGTTTCTCATAAGTGGAATACCCCACCTGCTACAACACTGACCTGCCTGGCAAGATGTGCCAACTAGGGCAGAAGTAGTGGCACGACAGTCATGAGGTCAAACAACTACTTCCTAATTGTATTTGAGCCTTGCTCTACAGGAGAGATTTTATGTCTAGCGCTATAAACATGATCAACAGCTCATGACTAGGAATACCATGGGCCCTGGTGGGGAACCTTCTGTTGCTGTTATATTATATAGTCATAGTGTCAATTGGCCTTCAAAATATTTATGTTTGTACCCATAGATTTGTGTTGCCTTCAATTTGGACAGAGAAGCTTTAGCAGTGGGTAACTAACAGTTTAATGCAGAGACTTGTATGGAATCAAAATGCCAAGTGTATATATCTGTGAGTGCTCAGCTGTGGATGAGTCATATAATTTTCCTTCCATCCAAGGCTCAGGGAAGATCTTGGAAGAGGAGGCTGAAAGGATGTAGGAGGTGGTGGATGAGGAAGAAAGCTGTGAAATGCTGACTTCTAGACATGGTGTGGTAATAGGACCCATCAATTCACAACAGCTGTGGTTACATGCATAAGACCTGTGCAATACCAAAGGGAGCCAAACACCAACATGAATGTGGGTTGGGCTCCCAATGTCCTTCCTTGGTGATAAGCTCTTGAATAGTAGACAGATGCTGAGGTGGGGAGACTCATTCTCCTTTGGAATCCTTATGCTTCAGTGGATAGCCCCACAGCCTTGTGCCTATAGGCAGTACTAATTAGATTTTTCTGTCTTGGAATTAGAACCAGATAATGAGACAAATTCAGAAACTAGATGAACATCAAAGTAGCAAACTGATATGTTTCTTAAACTTTCAAGCTTGCAGTATTTGTGTTACACTAAATACAACAATAGTACAGACATCTAATCTTAGCTACATCGGCCCATTTGCAAATATATGTATTGGGACGAATGTTCTCTCTATAGATCATATGCCGGAGAAAAGTTTTAATGTTTTGTTGTGAAGGTCAAGAGAATGAAGCATTAAAAAAAATACAGTTATAAATGTAAACACTAACCTTTAATGTTTATTATGGAATTCCTTTCATAAGAGACTCTTAGCAAGTCGTTCAACACAACTTTGATGTTTCATCATTTTGCTGCCCCTGAAATAACATTTCCCTCAAGTAGGATCATTGTGTTACTCACTCACATAGAAAAGGGATTATCTTATCATGTCAGATGCATCATGTGCACTATGAAAACAGAGACCTTGGACTTGGAGGCAGTCTGCAAGGGAACAAGGAAATAAGTACTGCCTCTAAGATGGAACTCAGAGCTTTAAGAACATATCATGTCTCAGCATAATTTTTTCTCGCACATTTTCATGCAGGTTACAAGTAGGACAAGCTAGTAACATGCCTTTGATCTCAAAACACATCCTGGGCTTTGTATGCCCTCAATAATGCTAATATATAAGAAAGAAAATGCCATTTTATTTCCTTTCAGTTACAGTTCTAAATAATAATAACTATAAATGTGAGATGATACTTATTGCATGTTAGGAGAGACAGAGAGACAGACAGACAGGAGAGAGAGAGAGAGAGAGAGAGAGAGAGAGAGAGAGAGAGAGAGAGAGAGAAGTAAATAAATAGGAAAAATACATAGTGTATAATAATGATAAAAATAAAACTAAAAGCATGTACTGTGCATTTAAATGCATATATGTACATGCATAAAAGCAGAGCTCACATATATCTCCATTTTATAGATGAGGACATATCTTCACAGAAACACTTGACCCAAAATCAGAGCTATCTCTTGTGGTACTGCCACTTAAACCTGGCCTTCCTAGTTTCATAATTCATGTTCATATCATTATGAGGTAATATCCTTATCATTTTAGAAATGTATAGTCTCATTAACATTAGGCATATTAGTCTTTCTGAAGTTTTATATTCCTCAATTTTTTATCACGCATCAGCACAAGCTTAACTAACCCAAATCTACTCACTGTATCAGACAACTTTGCTTTTGCTGTTGATATCTTATTAATTATGGACACCATGACATGTGATTTTGTTATTGACAGTGGTATTTTTTTTGAGAAACAAAAATATACTCACAAAAATATCCTTTAGCAATATAGTAACATGGGCACACCTTCCCATAAAGTTTGTAAAGTTGATGGATTTTAACTCTTAGCAGGTCTTCTACTCTGGTTAGTTCTGTTAACTGATGTTTTACAGACCATAGACATTTTGATCATCTAAGATAGAATATTAAATCAAAATGTGTTTATGTAGGTCAGTGGGTCTCCACAGATGTTTTACAGATGTGCCCATGTATAATGAACTGGTTGTTCGATATCTTGCATAAGGATGAGCTCTGAGAAAATCTATATATTCATGCTACCAAACCCTATATTGAGGACTGCGGATAGAGAGGGCATAGAGACAAACATAGGCGTTCTGAATTACATAACTCACACATGAGAGAAAACTTAATAGACATAAAACAAGTCCAAAATGCACATGCTTTGTTAACAATTAGGAAATTAGAATAAAGTTACACAGAGCCAATAGCAATTACTAGGCATTTTTGTTTTCAAGGCAGAATGTAACATTCACTGGCAACTTCTTTTTTTTTTTTTTGATGTGATAATTAAGAAATGGAAAAGAATGAGCTGAAAGAATAATTATTCAGAAAGTCATTGAAAACTAATGGAGCCATCAAAGGCTAGATTAGCTCAAATCCTCAAAAACTAGCAAATATTTTTTTTTTCCCTGTGAGGGATCTGACCTGTCTGGGCAATGGCTGAGGACCAGTTTAGGCATTGGTGGAATGATTCATATGCAGAAAATTGGCGTTGAATGTGTTTTTAGAAAGACACAAGACTAAACCAACATGTGAAGATCAAAGAAGCTCAAATACATGACAGCATAGGAGATTATTTGGCTCTTAAAGCCATGCCAGGTATAGAGTTTTCTTTTGTTCATGGTTCATAGGAGACAGAAATCCTTTAGTAAACACAAATAGATGTCAGGTTTTTAATGTGTAGACTATTATAAAACTCATTTAAAGCATTTGAAAAGATTTGGATTTCACTACAAAAGTAGTCAAAACTCATTTAAGACTATCACTCAAAACCAAGAGATAGCCATAGACAAAGAGGAGAGGAATGGTTCACGGGTTTCCAAGTACTTAGAATAAAAGATGCTATGCCCATAATTTCATCTCTCATCTCTTCCTTAAAACGATAGATGTTGAATATCAAAGAGAATGGAGATAATCAGTCAGCACTACTCCAAACAGACCGTGATGCATGAAGATCCAAAAGAAGAGTGCCCACAAAGTCTCAGATTAATTTTACAGCCTTTCTCCAACCAACCTCAATTTATGCTATATGAAGAAGCATCATAACCACTTTTCAAAGCTCTTAATTTGAAATAAAATTAAAATTTAAAGACAATGGAACAGATACTAATAGTCAGAAGAAAGATTAAGCAGAAAAGAATCCATATTTTTTAGGCATTAGAATATATAGACCAGGATACAACTATAATTTGCAGAGAAATTTAATACAATTATATCAAAATAGAAGAAATGATGTTCAAAATAAATAGCTAAGAAGATGGAAAATTGAAGAATTAATCTGCATCTATTAAGAATCAAATATGCCCTTTAAAAATGAATCTTAAAAAGCAATATCTGATGAAAAATAATAGCCCACTAAAACTGTCTGGACAACTTAAAGACAAAGACAAAAAAATTAATGAACTCAAAGATTTGCAGACTCCCTGTGTTGGAAAACATAGAAGCAATAAGAATTATAAAACAATTTACATAGAAGACATGTAAGTTTTCACAGGTGATGTTCTAATTCCCAGAAAAAAATTCTGATGGATTCAAGATGAATTTGAAGAAATAATGATGAACTTATTTTGAAATTGATGAAAAAGATTATAAATTTATAAATTCAGCAAACCTCAAGGATAACTACCAATTTCACATATAAAATCTTGGCTATTTAAGAGATTGAAGCATGAGAATCATACGATGCCTCAGCTAGAGAATAAGTTTAAGATCAGCCTGTGCAACTTTGTGAGACTTGTCTGAAAAATAGGAAGGAAGGAAGGAAGGAAGGAAGGAAGATTTGAAAGTAAAAGAAAAGTCTAAAGATATGTCATATATCATATGTCATATAAAGATATATGTCAGAGGGAGAATGCTTGTCTAGGATATGAGAGGCCTTGGTTCAATCCCCAGTACTTCATTTTAAAAAAAAATTAAAATTGGCCAGCAGTGTGATTCAGGAGATAAAAATGCTTGTTGTGCAAGCCTCCCCCCACCCCCCACCCCCACCCCACCCTACCCCACCCCATCCACCCTTCTACCCCCACCCACCCCCACCCACCCATCCCCCCGACAACTTGAGTCTGATTCTTGGAACCTACATAGAGATGGAAAGAAAGAATTGGCCCTACAATTTGTCCTCTAACATTGGCACATGCATACCCACACTTACCCATGTGATTCATACACAGTAATAATAAATAAAATGTTTTTATAGATCTTTTAAAAAATTAAAAAGAAATGAAAACATCCAAAGAAATAATCATTCTTGGCTATTGAGAAAGAAAAACCTCTCTAAGTTACAGAACAACGCGAAAACATTTATAAAATGATAAAACAAAAAATAACTGCATGCACAATTTTGTATATGATAAAGGAAATATAAAACATAGGATTTTGAGATAAACAAGAGTGAAAATATGCATTGAATGCAACCAACAACTACCAAAGTAAGTACACCAAGCCAAGGGAAAATGACTCAAAATTAACACACAGGACAGCAATGAAAAATAAACAACACAAGAAAATGTGATGGTTTGGATAATTAGAAGGGCATGTTCGCTTAAAACAAAAATAATGATAGCTTCTGAAAAACATAATATATGTAGAAGCTAAAATAACATAAAGACAGAGGAAGGCAGAATACATTGTTTGGCATCAAACATAATTCACGTGAATAATACTTGTCTTGCCAGAATAGACTGCATCATGAAATCTAGAAAAGGAAGGGAAGAAGGCAGAGAGAGAGAGGGAGAGGAGTGATGGGAAGCAAAGAAAGTGGAAGGGAGAAGTTTGTTGATTTATTGAGTTGAGACTCAACCTGAACCATATGTAGCTCTACCTTAGCTCATATTCTCCTGATAAAATTACCAATTTTATCTTCAACTCTGTCTGCCCCTTCATATTTCCATGACCTCCCGGTTTACTGATCTCGTGCATTATTTATTTGGTCCGAATCCCCCAGGAAGATAAGGGATTTTGACAGAAGAAGCTCTAAAGTCTCAGTACTCAGTCACTAAGACTTGGAGAGAAAAACAGGCAATTGGTTCTAATATAATGTTACTTACTATTTTCAGATTATACTAATCATGCAAAAAATCCTACTTTTAAAATATGTGTTAACTTAGCTTTCCATAACTTGAGGTATTTCTATTGGGAAATAATAGAAATTTGTACCTTTTTAAAAAAAGTTTATGTAGCCCAGGCTAGCTTCAAACTTGCTACATAGCTAAGAATGACTTAAACTTCTGATCCCTTGCCTCTACTTCCTGAGTGCCAGAATTTAAGGCTTTTACCAGGATTCAAGGGATGAAAACCTAGGCTTCCATGAACACTGAGCAAATGCTACCAATTAACTTACAACCTGACCCCTATTTGTTCACTCTTAGGTTCTGTTTTCTGAAAACAATAAGTAACCAGAAGAAGTTAAGTGGGCTTGGGTATAATTATTTATTATAATTATTTATTATAATTATAAATATTTATAATTTATTAAATATTTATACTTAATTTATAATGTATTTATAATTATTCAGTATTGAATATTATAATTTATAATTTATAATTTATTATGATTATTAAGTATTTAAGAGTATTTATACTTTTATATTTATAATTTATATTTATATTTTAGTTATTAATTGAACTATTATAATTTATAATTTACTATTTATAATTATTAAGTATTGAACAATGTACTTTTCTCTTCTTGAAATGTTATTTTTACAACAGTCCCAACATAAAAGTGTTTTGAATTTAGTGGTAAGTGAAAAAAATTCTAAAGTGCATTATTTTCTCTTAATTCTTACTGGCAGAAACGTTTGCTTCTTTTAGGAAGGTCTTGGTCATAACATCATATGCTTAGTCTTTATCTAATTACAATACTCACTGGAAAAATCTGAGGTTCTTCTTTATAGATAACAAAAAAAACAAACAAGCTTCGGGCTTCATTATTCAAATATCTGATATGATCTGTTAAAAGTGTGTTTGAGCCAAACTACTTAAAATGCAGCATGTGTTTCATTAATTCCATGATAGTAGATGAATGTGTGCATGTGTGCGTGTGTGTCTGTGAGTATGTGTGTATGTATGAGCATGTGTGTGTGTGTGCATGTGTGTTTGTGTGTGTCTATATGTATGGGTAAATATGCATAGAGAACAGAGGTTAAGATCTAGTGTCTGTCATGGCACTGTTCTACTTTATTTTTTTTTTTTGAGAGCCTCTCACTGACCCTGGAGCTCACTGGCTAGTCAATCAAGCCAGTCAGCAAGCTGTAGTGACTGGCTTGTGTCTGCCACCTGAAATTCCAAGTTGGCCAGCACATCCACTTGCACCCAGCTTTCTATGTGGGTGCCAATGATCCCAATATAGATCCTTAGACTTTCATGGCAAGCATTATAATGACATCATCTGTAGACTGAACTGTGAATTGTTTTTTTAAAAGGCTCATAGAGCAAAGATAAAGCTCAGTGAAGGAATGTGGGCCAAAAACACAAAGCCCTGGTTCAATCCTTAGCACCAAGGGGGAAACTAAAGAGGATGTAGCTGGTATTTTGCATGAATACAGTGAGCATTCATCTTGTTACTTTGTGATGTTAGTGTTTCTTCAGATGATGTCATCATAGCTCCCCTGACTCGAATAGTCCAGAGTTATCACCATTTAGGATGAATAGTTGCATATAGCTTTATATGTAAATAAATACCTCACAGATCTCAAATATACTGGTAGATTAGATTAGGATGTCAAAAAGCAAGAGAAAGGAAGAAAAAGAAAGACCAATGAAAGGTTAACTGCCAGCATAATTTTTTTTTTGCAACCTACTTTTAAGAAGAGTTCAAACTCTTTTAACCTATTACCCAGCAGAAGTAGTAGAAAAGTTATTAGAATAAGGGGGAAGTGGACCTGTTCAGTAGTAGTTTGAGGACAAGCTCCATCTTCTTTCTCGGCAGCTCAGTCCTGTAGCAAACACCAGATACAATTTGGCAGCTGCAGAGTAGTCCTCTAGGGGCAGACACCAGGCACGAACCAGCAGCTGTAGTTCAACCATGGAAAAGCCACCAGGCTCACCAACTGGCCAAAGGTGAGGTCATAGAGGAGGCAAGCTGCTACAAGAACCTCATGAGCTGTTCTTAACAAGTTTCTCTCAATGGCAGCATTACCACAAGGTGACCTCAACAACACTATGTAAGGCAAATGAACACAAGTATGTCCTTAGCAAAGAATAGTGAGATGGAGCAAACCAAACCAAGGCTCAGTGCTCATTTCCCACTGTCTGTGAAGTCACATTTATGCTCCTTCTTCAGGGGTCCTTTCAGGTAGTTGCTATGTCAAAATGTCTTTCCACCTGTGTCTGCTTCAGGAAAACTTCCTTTCATGTGTCTGCTTAGCAAGACATCCTTTCGTCTGTGTGCCCCAGCAAACCATCATTTGAAATAACTAACTTTCTAAAGAAACTAGAGATTTCTGCTTCAGTTTACTGATTTAAAGGAGAGTTTTGCTTGGCAGTGAAAACTGCACTGGGATGGAATGGGAAACTCAACTGGATTTAGCAACAGCCACAGTAAGAAGGAAATCCAAGCATCAAGGACTCTTCTAGATGTCTGTTAGAACCAAATTCCCCTACCATACATACTCAGTAAAATCCAGAGTTCTTGAGACTATTCTGAGTTAAAAATGAAGAGTGTGACTTAAAAGAATAAGTCAGAAGTCCTCCAGAAATTTTTGAAACGTCAATGGAGCATACAATAGCATTCAATAACCTTAGTAGCATACAAAGGGCCTGTCTTAATCAGGGTTTCTATTCCTGCACGAAACATCATGACCAAGAAGCAAGGTGGGGAGAAAAGGGTTTTTATTCAGCTTACATTTCCACATTACTGTTCATCACTAAAGGAAGTCAGGACTGGAACTCAAGCAGGCCAGGAAGCAAGAGCTAATGCAGAAGCCATGGAGGGATGTTTCTTACTGGCTTGCTTCCCCTGGCTTGCTCAGCTTGTTTCCTTATAGAACAGAAGACTACAAGCCCAGGGATGGCACCACCCACAGTGAGCCCTCCCCTCTTGATCACTAATTGTGAAAGTGCCTTATAGCTAGATCTCATGGAAGCATTTCCTCAACTGAAACTCTTTCCTCTGTGATAACTCCAGCCTGTGTCAAGTTGACACACAAAACTAGCCAGAACAGGGCCCAAACCAAAGCAATCAGGGGGACAAATTACAAAACAGTAGATATGTTGTCACAGACCTGTTCGCATTAAAAGACCCTGTAAACCTTTGAATATGCCTTAAATATCCCAACTGCTTGATATAAGTGTGCAGGACAATAAAATTATCTATTTTCCTATCCTAAGGAAGATTATGTCCATCAGTGGAAATGTACAGGGGTTGTCAGTGAACATTTCCCTATGTTTTTCAGTGCACAAACCTTCCATCCCAGAAAACCTTGACCCTGTCCATGATCCACGAAGTTTTGGAGTTTCCGGAAAAGCCTGCTGGCAGTCAGAACCTACAGGACTGGGTTTCTCACAGATTCAAGTGCCAGCCACTACTTGGGGAGAGGTTATTTGAAGGATGAGCAGTGTATAACCACAGGCTGAGGCTCCAAAGCCAATTCCATCAAAGCCTGATAATAGCTTTTGACATTTGGAGACATTTTATCCTTCAAAATCCTTGACTAGCTTAGCTGCTCCCCTGAATTTTCTGTTGCTATGGCTACCAGAGACTTTTAAAGTATTAATGTCAATTGACCTCTTCCATTCCTCTTTGTTTGCATGCTCCCCCAAATATTCAATGACTCTTGTTCTTCCTTTCACAGTATTGCAATGGGCTCTCAAGTTGGTTCCTTGCACTGCAGGTGTCTTCAGCAATTCACTGAGTGAATGGAATGGCTACCTCCAGTTTCTGTTTGTGTACTGTTTCCTTTTCTTCTGGCATGAAGTATATAGTGTAGACACTGGTATTTATATCTGAATGTAACCATGCATTCAGGAAATAGGAGTTTTCCACAAAATTGGAGGTGGTCTACAGGGTAAGAGTATGGATCAATACCACCCTTGTCTTCCTTTCCTTTCATCTTGTTTTTCCATCATAGCTAGCTTTCTTCTGGGCCATTTCAACTCTGCATTCTTTTCTCTGGTTTTAACTAAACTCACTTTCACATAATGGACAAGCAGGATATAAAATCCACACAAAGACGCTCTTTTCTAGAATATACGCTGCCAACGCAAACAGAAGGGAAAAAAGAATGTCAGAGGCAAAACAGGACAGCACAGGATCAGAATGTGAGCCCCCAAACCAGAGACCCCAGGCTCGAATTCCTGACACAATGACATACTAATAAGTGACTTTGGGCAAGTTACTTAATCTCACCGTGCATCTGCCTTTCCTTGTCACATGGGAATGTGATGTGAAGTCCCATCCCTCAAGCAGTGCCATGAGAGACATATTAAATAAATAAAGCTCCTAGGCAGAGTTCAAACTTCAAAATAGAGTTTCTATTAACATCATTCTAATAAAGGCAAAAGCAGCTAGAATCTAGTGAGATCTGATTATTGAAAGCTATAAAGCGGGCTTTCGAGGTAGCTCAGTGAGTTAAGTGTTTTCTGTGCAAAAATAAGGACCTGGATTAGATCCCCAAAAGTCACATAAAAATCCAGGCACAGTGGCACATGCTTACAGGCGCAGCACTGGGCATGTGAGAGTGATTATAGGTTCCAGAACAATGAGATACTCTGTCTCAAAAAACAAGATAGATAGCGTTCTGGGGAATGATGCCTAAGACTGACTTTTGGTCTCCAGATACACATTCACATACATGTGTGCAGATGTGCAAATACAAATAAATAAAGCAAAATAAAGACGCAGTCTTATGTGGGTTCTTTCATTCTATGCTTAGCAATAAAACCCTTACCAAGGCTACCTGAGTTATGTGACAGAGAGAATTGTGTGTGTGTGTGTGTGTGTGTGTGTGTGTGTGTGTGTGTGAGTGAGTGTGTGTGTCTGTGTGTGTGTATGTATGTACGAAAGAAAAATAACATCAATCATATTGAATGAGAAACAACCCTTAATTTTCTCTGCACTTCCAAAATAGTGCAAGTGTACCAAATCCTCCTGGACTTGAAAACACACATTTAGAGCCTCATTTGAACATTTTGATTTAATAGAAAAGGATGAAGCAGCCATATGCCATAGGAATACATGTCTTTCTAACCAGCTCAAAACACCTAAAATAATTCATAGAAGGCATTTTTTGGCAGAAACTTTCTCAGGGACATGCAGAAAAATCTCTGTTAAGTATTTAAAAAGAGAGCTGTAAGATTACTCTCAACAAGTTTTCCCATGGAAAGAACAGAAGATAAACCCTTTAACATGTCTTTGCTAAAATTGTCCCTTGGCACGTTCTACTTCAATACCTACTTTTTAAAGCAAGAGAAGGCAAGGTGTGACAGAGAAAGTGTATGGTTGATGATAAAGGACTATTTAATCCAAGAAGAAAGCATCTGAGGAAGGGGTGAGTGAAAGAACAGTGGGGAGGGGATACTGGGACTCGGGTCCAAGGCTCCACTGCAGCTTCTCAGAGAAGGTACAGCACTCAGAACAGACTCACAAAGAAATGGCAGTCAAAGAAAGCATAGTGCTGTCATGGTGGCTAACAACCAGGGGACCTGACATCCTATTCTGACATACACAGGCACCAAGCAACCACATGCTTCACATACATACCCACAGGCAAAATACCCATATACATATAGGAAAAATAACTCAATCTATTAAAATGTAAACCCATATACATGTATATGCACACACATATTGGCATTTATGTACATAATCATGTATGTACATAATGTATATACATATGTATACATACATATACATGCACATGGATATACACAAATTTATATATTTAGACAACTCACACTTGCGTCTAGTAAATTTTATTACTTCTTTGAGTCACACATTACAGAGCATTTTCGGAGCCATTAAATAGCTCTGCTCATTCATTCATTGAGGTGCAAGCATGTTTGAACCCTTTATAAAGGGTCAAGGATATTGCTATATGTTTAAAAATGAGTGTAGATTTGATTATTGGAAGACATAGCCTTGTTGTAGCAGGTATGTCGCTGGTGGTAGGATTTGAAGTTATGAAACTTTGCATCACTCCCAGTTAGAGTTATCCCTACACTCCCCCTCCCACCCTCTCTCCCTCTCTGCATCCTACTTGCAGATCAGATGTTTGTTCTCAGCTATTCCCCAGTGCCATGCCGTCCCAGCCTACTCCCATGCTTTCCATAATGGTGATTGTGGACTTAGCCTCTAAAACTAAGCAAGCACTGAATTCGATGCTTTTTAAAAAACTTCTACTGTCCATGCTCTCCCTTGACAGCAAGAGGAAAGGAACTAAGATATATTGAGAGGTGTAGACTCCTGTTGAGAGTTGTCCATGAAATCCCATTCTGGTTCTCCTACAGATCCTTGGGAGGTGGGGTGTCACACTTCTTTTCCTGATTTCTACAACACTCACAGTCTGAGGTCTAGTATGTAGTGTAACCTACCAAGTGTGGGGTCTAACTAGTAAACTTTTCCCCACTTAAGTATAGGGTATCTTGTCAAATGGATAATTAGAAGATGATTACAAGTCTTCCTGAGTTGCATGGTAATTATCTGGCTTCTTAGATAATTGCCCAAGATTCACACTTGCTGACAGTTTAAAGGCCTCCCTTACATGTGCTCAATTATCACATGCAGCAAAATCAAATGAGGTCAATGCAATGCATAATGAATTGCATCCCTGATTCATGACAGGTTTATGTCACATCAACCCTCAAAGCTCTGACACACATGTGCATGCATGTGCACACACACACACATACACACACACACACGTACAAGTACACCCACATACATATATATGTAACAATTAACAAATAAAGAAAAAGAAAGAGGCCATAAATATGAACAACAGGAGGAAGGGTATATGGAAGGTAATTAGTTAGGTTACAATCTCAAAAAAAAAAAAAAGTTTCAAAGAACCCTGACTAATACCTGCATCTTCTTTGAATCAAGATCAATAGATAAAGTACTTCTTCAGTGACTGAATGATAGGTGAAATATTGTTGATTAGGACTGAGCAAGTAACCTAATAAACAATATTTCAGGAAGCCAAGATATGACATTTGAGCAATTTCCTGTGAGTTTACCTCACAGATCCAACCTAGAGATTATAGAATACAAAAAGAAAGCCAACTTAATAGGTCAGTCTTAATGCAAGTCTAAAAATCAAGAGGAAACCCAAGACTGGAAACTGTAGTATAATTGAAAATATTCTGATAAAGAAAGAAGAAAAATGTTTGTCCATATCTGATGTTGCTCATTTTACAGGACGAAGTTGTTCGTGGTGAGCTAAACGGCTGATAGGTGTCTATTAGTCAGTTTTATTCTGTGTTGTTCATTTCTTTCAAGAAGATACCTGCATCCATTTTGAGAAGTAGAACTGTCACATAATAGGAATCTGAAGCCTTCCAAGTTCCCAGTGAAAGGTAAAAAAGCAGCTATCAGTCACTTGATATTTGACAAAGGAGCTAAAACCATCCAGTGGGAAAAAAGACAGTTTTTCCAACAAATGATGCTAGTACAATTGGAGGTCAGCTTGTAGAAGAATGCAAATCAATCCATTCTTATCTCCTTGTACAAAACTCAAGTCTGAGCAGAGCAAGAAATTCCACATAAAACCAGATACACTAAATCTGATAGAAAAGAAAATGGGGAAAAGTTTCAAACACATGGGCACAGGGGAAATTTTCCTGAACAGAACACCAATGGTTTATGGTCTAAGATCAATAATCGACAAATGGGACCTGATAAAATTGAAAAGCTTTTATAAGGCAAAGGATACTGACAATAGGTCAAAATAGCAACCAAGAGATTGGGAAAAGATCTTTACTAATCCTACATCCAACAGAAGGCTAATATGCAATATATACAAAGAATTCAAGAAGTTAGACTCCAGAGAACCAAATAACCCCATTTAAAAATGGGGTACAGAGCTAAACAAAGAATTCTCAACTGAGGAAGACCGAATGGCTGAGAAATACCTGACATATTCAACATCCTTAGTCATTGGGGAAATGCAAATCAAAACAACCCTGAGATTCTACCTCATACCATTCAGAATGGGTAAGATCAAATACTCAGGCGACAGCAGATGCTATCAAGGATGTGGAGAAAGAAGAACACTCCTCCATTGTTGGTGGGATTACAAACTGGTACAACCACTGTGGAAATCAGTCTGGCCATTCCTCATAAAATTTGACATAGTACTACCTGAGGACCCAGCTATACCACTCCTGGGTATATACCCAAAGGAAGTTCCAATATATAACAAGGGCACATGCTTCACTATGTTCATAGCAGCTTTATTTATAATAGCCAGAAGCTGGAAAGAACCCAGATGTCCTTCAATGGAGGAATGGATACAGAAAATGTGGTACATTTACACAATGGAATACTACTCAGCTATTAAAAACAATGAATTCATGAAATTCTTAGGCAATTGGATGGAACTAGAAAATATCATCCTGAATGAAGTAACCCAGTTACAAAAGAACACACATGGAATGTACTCACTGATAAGTTGATATTAGTCCAAAAGATCAAATTACCCAAGATACAATTCACAGACCACATGAAGCTCAAGAAGGAAGAAGAAAGCATGGATGCTTCAGCCCTTCTTAGAAGGGGTAACAAAATACTCACATACTCACGGGAGGAAATACAGAGACAAAGTGTGGGACAGAGACTGAAGGAAAGGCCGTCCAGAGACTGCCACACCTGGGGATCGATTCCATATACAGACACCAAACCCAGACACTATTGTAGATTCCAAGAAGTGCTTTCTAACAGGAGCCTGATATATCTGTCTCCTGAGAGGCTCTGCCAGTGGCAGATGTTGTCAGTCAACCACTGGACTGAGCAAGGGATCCCCAAAGGAGGATTAGAGAAAGGACTGAAGGAGCTGAAGGGGTTTGCAACCCATAAGATGAACAACAACATGAACCAACCAGACCCCCAGAGCTCCCAGAGACTAAACCGCCAACCAAGGAATGCACATAGAGGGACCCATGGCTCTAGCCGCATATATAGTACAGGATAGCCTTGTTAAGCATCAATGGGAGGAGAGGACCTTGGTCCTGGGAGGGCTCGATGCGCCAGTGTAGGGGAATGCCAGGTTGGGGAGGTGAGGTGCGTATGTTGGGGAGCACCCTCTTTAAAGTAGGGGGAAGGAGGATGAGATAGGGGGTTTCCAGAAGGGGATACTGAGAAAGGGGATAACATTTGAAATGTAAATTTTAGATAGATAGATAGATAGATAGATAGATAGATAGATAGATAGATAGATAGATAGATGATGTAGATGTGGATATGTGGATAGGGATAGGGATAGATGATTAGATATAGATATAGATATAGATATAGATATAGATATAGATATAGATATAGATATAGATATAGATATAGATATAGATATAGATATAGATATAGATATAGATATAGATATAGATATATAAATCAGCTATCCAGAGCCACAGGAGATGGGTTATGAAGGAAGCAACTTCTTCTCACTGTGACAACATGCCTTAGAAAATTAACATAAAGGCCTAAGAAGAGACAGAGAATTATAATGCATATGGCACAATAGGCTACTTACCTCATGATGGCCAGAAAGCAGATAGAGAGGGGAGAAGAGGGGGGGAACTGAAGTACAAGAGATAGCCCAAGGTCTCATGTGTACAAGTACTCATTGCCTTCAACTACATCCTGCTTCCTAAGTCTCCATTGCGGCTCAATAAGCCATCAAACTAGGTACATATCAAGTGATTACTCAATGAATACAAGTAAAAGTCCTCACTATCCAATCATCTTTCTGAAGGCCCATTGCTGAGTACTCTTGTTTTGGTTAAAAAATAAAAAAAAAAACTTTCAGAGGGACATCTCATATTTGAATCGTAGCAGATAGGTAGCTTAAAAACATTTTGATACTCAAAAATTGCCCAAAAACTTTTTTTCTTGTTCCTGTAAAGGAAGAAACTCAAGCTCAGCCTCACCGAAGATGAAAGAGAAAGAATTGGGGCTATCAACTTAGTGTCATCATGAGAGTGAGCCATTAAAACTGAGTAGACTGAAAACACTTAGGCAACTTTACTCAAGAATTGTTTGTATATTTCGTGTGTGTGTGTGTGTGTGTGTGTGTGTGTGTGTGTACTCATTGCTATGCATACACTGACATGCATTTATTGATGTATCTACAATGATAAATATTAGATTTCAACAACCAAAGACCATGCATGGGCTAAAACTAGGCCCTCCCCCACTATGTAGGAGATGTGTAGCATCATCTCCATATAGGTTCCCTAATAAATGGACAAGGGACTGACTATGACCCTGTTGCCTCCCTTTAGATCCCATTTCCTAGCTGGGCTGCCTTGTTGGACCACAGTGGGAGAGGATGTCTCTAGTCCTGCTGTGACTTGATGTGCCAGGGTGGGTTGGTTTCCATGGGTGGGGCCTTCTCTTCTCAGAGGCAAAGGGAAAGAGAGAATGGGGGCAGGTGTGTGAGAGTGGGACTGAGGAAGGAGTCTGTGATTGGAATGTAATAAGTAAATAAATTGAGGAAAACATTTAAAATTAGATTCAATAAAATGCTAAAACATTGGCCATAGTTCATAGGAATTCATATAAATTAATCTCTTCTATTTAGATGCTATGAAAATTGATACCAAATTTAGGTTTTGTTTGTGTGGTCCTGGACATATTAGTGAGATACCTCAGTGGGGATCTGAGGTCTTTTGGTGGCCAAAGACACTTTAGGTTCTTTTCTTTTGAAACAGAAAGTTGTGGTTTATCAAGAGCTTGCACTAGTTGGAAAGGCAGTTGTAGAACATTTTGAAATGAAATATATTATCTAATAAGGCCAGAGTGATTTAGCATCTTGGAAAGTGTGTTTTTCAAAACTGGATTCTCTAGATCAAAATTCCCCCTGATATCTCAGGCCTGCCTGCACTGCACACAGCTGATGTCTTTCACCATCCATGCTGGCATTAATGATTTTGCCGATAAGGAGAGACCAAATAGAAAAAGATCAAAGTTTCAAAAATGATCCAGGAAAGTTCAATGGAGGAGGCTTCTGCCAAAGGTTTCCAAGAAATTTTGGAGGAATACATGTACTTTGGAGTATAATCTGACTCTTCAGTCAGATTACAAAGGTGAAGAACACAACTTTCTATTCATCCAAAGTGAAAAGAAATGGATGTTTTGGTGACACCTCTGGGTCTAGATTTCATGCCAAAATCTGATTCATAATTATCAAAAGAATAAGAGAAAACTATCCCTATATCATATGTCACTGATGTGTGGCTCAGCCCATAAAGGTAAAGTATTCCTGACAGGCAGTCAGGGAAGACATTAGGTGTGCTCAAAGCAAGACTTGAAATCGCTACAGAAAGGGACACTACAGAAAGTCATAGAATATAGCCAGGGAGTCAACTAAGCTCCCAGGGGCCCCACATACTTGATTGTGTACTTTGTACTATAAAGCCACGGAAACCTAAATCGATATATTTGTTATCAATTCACTTATATCACTACTTAATTTCTGAAGGCTACCCAAGGCTAGAAAATCTTAAACAATTAGTAGGCCTGACCAATAAAAATAAAATTGTTGATTTTCCTCACATTGCCTACTCAATAATAGTAATGCCTTTCGCACTGTGTTCTCAGAAACCGGCAGTCTCTGATCTTCAGTCACTGTCCTCTACCACTTTTATGATTGGTATTACAGAAAGGTTTCTCATCTCACATCTTCATCAGATAAAAGGTTCTCGCTGCTTTGAGTACATGATGAAAGAATCCCTTTCAAAGGTATCCAGTTGAAACTTCTTGCTAGTTTTCCCATAAGCTAATTAACTTGTTCTAGTGTTGAGTAAAACTCAATTGACAGTTTCACATCAAGACCTTCATGGCGACCAAGCTTTCATTTAAAGGACCAGAGCAGAGATGAGTTAATAGTCTCATCACAGTTACTACCTTCAGCTTGATGAGGCAGCCTGCAGGGGTCAACATCAAACACTATCCATATGTAAGCCAGAAACACAGGGCCATGAATCCACCAGAATATAAGCACACTGTCCAGTAGACATCTATACTGTCTACGACAGAGCTTGGGTCCTACTAGTTAATCAGTAATACTGCCTCACAAATTAACGAATCCTAAAAGAGAATCCAAAGTGGAACTGCATTTGGTTTGTTTTTTCAAACTTTACTATCTCATCGCATTTCAGCTTGGATGGGACCTTAAATACTTGAACCCCGCTGCTTGATCTAAAATTTAACCATTTCCTTCTTTTACTTCCTCTGCACTGAACATTAATCCCTAATTCTCTTTTTCACGTCTCCAAGCAGCCATGATATACTCACAAAAGTAACACAATGGACACCACACAAAACAATGGCAGTGAACAATACATGAAAGTCAAAACCACTGTATGCCAAGATCTGCAATGTCTTTACCGTATGCGCAAGGTCTTCTGCTCTTATGGAAACACAACAGCTAGATTACAGCAAAGAAGACCTTTAAATACTTTCCCACCATCATTCCTCAGTATGCAAAGATCATATTCATATATCTTTGGATTGTATTATGATTGAATGCTTGATTTTTAACATTCTCTTTGAATCTCTGACATGAGTTTTACAAAAAGTCCTTAAATGAATTATTGGTTTGGATTAAGACAGAAATTCCAATAATATCTGAAGTTGCCCTCAATACAGTTCTGCCATATGGTATTACATGTTTATGTTAAGTACCATTGGTAATACTAAAATCAAAATGTCAAACGACTCTAGAATGCATTGAAGATGTTATATGTCTTGAAGTGTGAAATATTGAACCAAAATTAAATAATGGAAAAATAAACAAGTATATCCACCTTAGTACCTACATATATGTTTCACCTTTAATAAATTATATATATTTGTGTGTATATCCCACATATGTGTATGTGAGGGTGTATGTGAAATTGAGCAAGCACAATCTATACTAAATTTAAATTGTAATGACTACATGACCTAATTATTGTCTAGACTTCAATTCTGCTAGACTCTTCTTACTGAAAATATGGCCTTCCAACTAAACATCTAGGAGTATTACCTAGTAGTATCTAGGACTTAGTTGGAATGAAAAATCTTAGATCCACCTGTGACCTACTGAGTTAGAATAGAAATTTACATTAAGATCTTCAGCTATTTTACAGGCATTTGCAGAATTAGACATTATCACAATTTGGTGCCCCTATAATGCTTCTTCATTGTATTATTGATATCTGTATCTCAACAAGATTGTTTTTATACTTAATAAATCATCATAAATTTTAGTAAACAAAAACAAACATTATTATTGTTACTTCTTTCCCTCCAAATATGTCTTTCTCTCCTGTATCCTTTATGAATAACTTACTCAAAGGAGGAGGCTATTCAAAAGAAGGCAGTATTTTCAGTCAGAAGAATAGAGCAGAATTGACTTCTAGAGTATAATTATTATAATCATATAGTAATTATACTTTAAATAACACATAGACACACACGCAAAAAGGGGAAGCACAACACACACAATCTCTGTTTCTCCTAAGACCCTCTTCTGAAAGCCGAGTGGTGGTGGCGCACACCTGTAATTCCAGCACTCTGGGAGGCAGAGGCAGATGGATTTCTGAGTTCGAGGCCAGCCTGGTCTACCGAGGGAGCTCCAGAACAGCCAGGGCTATACAGAGAAACCCTGTCTCCAAAAAACCAAAAAAAAAAGAAAGAAAAAAAGAAAAAAGATCCTCTTCGGAAGCAAACTCCAACCTGACCCCATGTCAGTTATTTTTAATATTTGTTGAGTTGTCCGATGACCTCCATATAACAGATCCCAATGGGTGTTTCTTGGCTCTTCTTTCCACTGGCCTTCTCCCCGCATTCCAACATTAACCTTTCCTTGCTTTTTGAATAGCTCTCTTCCCATGACTGCTATGGCACTGTCCTGGGTTTTTGCTCTATCCATGTTATCGCTCAGCTCTTAGCTTTCTATTTTCCTGGTTCATTTCTGCCATTGCTACTGGATGCCTCTTTCTATAGATGGTTCCTGCCGTGCAAGCTTACAGCTTCTCTTACATCCCACAGACAGACAGTTTGGAAATGTGTGTCTCAGATTCTGCTGAGATAAATCCATCAATCAAGCTGCCCAACAGAATGACAACTTGGATGTCTACAAGAAACTTAAAGTGAGGTCAACGGGTCCATACTTAACCCCATACATTTATTTCTTCTGATTTCTGTATTTAAAACAAAAGCATCATGAGAATGTCAATATAATGAAACATGGAACCTAAAAATAATCTGTAGTATTTCCCATGTTATCTTATGTGCTGTTTTAAAGTTTGTATGTAAATTATGTATATATGTGTATATATGCATATATATTTATATATATGCATGTGTATATATGTGTGTGGATATGTATGTATATATGTTTATATAGTAAGTATATTAACATATTTTCCACTTAACCATCATGCTTTTAAATACTATCAAAGTCAAAACATACTGATCTTTGAATTATTTCATTCTTCCACTCTGAGGCTGTTGAGGTACTTTTCTGTCTAATCTTCATCTGGAAAACTTCACCACCAGCAGAAAATTCCATTTCTACTTTATTTTAATCCATTAAAATCCAGCTCCCTTCATATCTCAGGATCTTCGGGCTAGCTGTTCCTGAAGTCCAAAGCTATTTCAAATCCCCTTCACATTAATCTCCAAGCACCTATCTACTGCTCTGCCTTAGGATCCATCATAGCTATATTTCTGTAACCAGTGCAGTGTTTTTGTACTTTTGGTGATTGCTCAGCTGATAAACAAATAGATAAAAAAGCTCAGAGAGAGGTGGATCACTCAAACGAGTAAGGACAATGCTGGATTTCCTTCCAATGTCTCACTTCTCCATGCAAGCAAAACAAGAAACTAGTGGTGGGAAATCCCCTTCTACTTTTTCACAAAGGACGACCTTTGGAGGGGCATGCACTCTTGGGCAGGTCAGTTTGAGGTTGTTATTTTTCATAGTTTGTGTGTTTAGAAGGTGGTAGTCAGGAATGTCCTGGGTGGAAATTTCAGGGCTGTAATGGGCAAAGTTCAGTTTTAGGTTGCCTAAAAGGGAAGGACAGGAGGATTTGGAAAGTTCAGCTGGCCTGGTAGAAAGATCAGCTGAAGGTCACCTCCAAGTCTCTCTAGAAGGATTTTTCTGAAGGAAAAAGGAGTTTACAAGAAGATAGCATCTTTTAAAGAAGCCACAACTTCTATCTTGCAATCATCATAGGTGTTAAAAATGCTAGCTAACTGGTTATACTTGCACATACTGATGTATGGCTGCAGTATCCATATTTACTTACACCTCTTGCCTACATAGATCATGTACTCCTATAAGAAAATATTCTTGTTTCCTTTGGGGACTCCTCAATGCACTCTAGAAGCCAGCAAAATGCTAGCTACACAACACTTACTCAACAAATGGCCATTGATCAGATGAATAGTGTTCCTGATTAGAGGGCCATTATAGAGCTCCGGAGGTCATTCATCCATATGCCATGTAATCCTACATTTGTCTCTACTATTGAATTTGAAGTATTGTCATCTATTAATGTATACTGATGTTACAGTTTCCATATCTTGCTATTGGTGGTGGTGGTGAGGTGTGTGTGTGTGTGTGTGTGTGTGTGTGTGTGTGTGTGTGTGTGCATGTGTCTGTGTGTCTGTGTGTCTGTGTCTGTGTGTGTGTCTGTGTGTGTGTATGCAGTGTATATATGTGTATAGGTTTGCCAATGACAGCATGTTGTCCTTCATCTTTTTTTTGAGACAGGGTCTCTCACTGAATTTGATATGGATAGGCTTGCCTGCAGAGGCTCCTGGGTGTGCTTGTGGCTGCTGATCCTTACACAACCCCCAGGGATGATATTCCAGGAATGGTAGATCCAATGCCCAGCTCTTTATGTGGGTCACAGGGAAGCCAAACACCCATCCTCATACTTTCACAGCAAGCATTCTACACACTGAGCCATCTCCCAATCCCAAACCTTCTACATCTTTTGTTTTAATCAATTAATTTCCTTATTCTGTGTGTTCCTGTGGGAGTGTGTGCATGGTGTGAGTGTGAGAACCCATGGGTACAGTACATGTGGGACAGTTAAAGATCAACTTGATGAGTAGGTTCTGAGCTTTTTGGCTCACTTCTCCTGTATATTATGATTTTCTATTTATTATTGTTACTGGGGACCCAGTAAGCTTTGCAAAACACCTAGTATTAATTTTTTTTTAAAAAAGGAAAACCTACCTGATGATGTATAGAAAGACAAGAATAAATTTTTAAAAGATGAGACAAGTAATTAATTTGTCCAGAAAGTCATTGAAATAACAAAAACCTTTTGACTGGTCTCTATTTGAATAGTTCCCTCCAAGGTCTTAGAAATCTCAGACCCACTAATACTGCAACTGACATAGGTCTGAGAAATCATGAAGCCAGCCTCTTCATTTCCAGTCCAGACCCTGAAAGTTCAGAGGCAAGAAGGAGCCAAGTCCATGCAGCATTCTCTGTATGGAAGTATGTATTCAGTAGAAACTGTGGACTTCTCCTTTGTCCAAAGCTTATCTCCAGTGATTGTCCCTAACAGAAATGATTCTTCCACAGGATGAGGAAAAGATGAGGAATCATAGACAGCCTATGTATTCAACCAGGCTTCTTAAAACAATAAATGTCTCAGAAACTGAGTTTTACATGTACATAGACACAGTACGGATGGGTGATGAACTCCTGTGAGCCTATCTCTAACTAAGGAGTTATTGGCAGTTGTAGCTGCTGAAGGAGGGAGAATCATTCTTCTTTGGGAGTTTGGCTTTTGGTAGGTTGCCCATGATTGGTGGATGGTCCACACCCATAGACATATGGGCAGCACCATTTGGTTATTTAAGAAATAAAGAACATGACGTGAAATTAGGTTTGGACTGTGTTGGGGTCAGGATAGGAGTCTGGAAAATGGAAGTGATATCATTATATTTCACTGTATACATTATGAAATTCTCAAAGAGTAAATTAAAATAAGTACATAAATAAACAATAGCCATGTTTTATTGGTGGTAGATACTCCCAGCGCTCACATATACTTTGCAAAGCTATTTGCACATACACCTCATTAATAATTAAACTGACAAAGGATGATTCTATTGAGGTACTTGCTCTTTGTAATTGTATATCACTCCAAATCAGGGTCTGCCAGTATCCCTAGCTCTTCAATTCTCTGAACAGGAGGAATGAGTCATTTGGAAGTCTGCAGAAACTTTACTCAAAATGCTTCACTGAGCTATTCCTGTTTGGTCTCATTTTCTTCAAGTATGGATTTAGTATTCAACACAATTCCTGTGGCTTTTGAAGCTCACATATGAAAGGAACAAGCACGTTATACATCTGCTCTGCATCAGCCTTGCCACATTAAAGAGGGTCTGTGCAAATCTTGGCATCAGCTTTGCTGGAGGTTAGTCAGAAACTGGACTGAGAAGGGTAGGGAGGCAGCTATGTTGGTAGTGTGCTCTCTGTGCATCACTGAGGTGCTGGGTCAGTCCTAAATTCTGCCTAAATAGGATGTGGTGACCCATGCCTCTAATCCTAACACTTTGGAAGCAAAGATGGTAGGATGAGAAGTTCAAGATCGTCCTCAGCTACAGAGAGAGTTGAAAGTATGGCTGGGATACAAAGAACTTGGTCATAGACAAGGAAGGAAGAGGAGGAAGGAAGGAAGGAGGAAGGAAAGGGGAATGGAGGGAGGGAGGAGAGAAGAGGAAGAAAGAGAAAAAGGAAGAGAAATAAAAACTAGAAATTTGATTTTAAGAAACTATTCAAGCAATTGTTACATGTATAGAAGTTTTGAGAATCCCGTGCAGCTAGAACTGGAGAGTTGACTTTGGTTAAAAGTGCTTACTGCTCTTGCAGAAGACCTGGGTTCAGTTCCTAGCATCCGAATAGTGGCTTCAGTTTCCAGGAATGTGATGTACTCTTCTGGTCTCTGTGAAGACTTCCACATACATGGTGCACATGAATTCATACAGGCATACACACGTACACATAAAGAAAATATAACCTCTTTAGAAAAACATCCTTGAGTACAAAGAACTCAAGAAAGTAGAACCCAGAGATCCAAATAACCCCATTAAAAAGTGGGGTACAGAGCTAAACAAAGAATTTTCACATGAAGAACTTCGGAGAGCTGAGAAACACCTTAAGAAATGTTCAACATCATTAATCATTAGGGAAATGCAAATCAAAACAACCCTGAGATTTCACCTCACACCAGTCAGAATGGCTAAGATCAAAAACTCAGGAGACAGCAGGTATTGGCGAGGATGTGGAGAAAGAGGAACACTCCTCCACTGCTGGTGGGATTGCAAGATGGTGCAACCACTCTGGAAATCAGTCTGGCAGTTCCTCAGAAAACTGGGTATGTCACTTCCTGAGGACCCTGTTATACCACTACTGGGCCTATATCCAGAGGATTCTTCAGCATGCAATAAGGACACATGCTCCACTATGTTCATAGCAGCCCTATTTGTAGTAGCCAGAAGCTGGAAAGAACCTAGATGTCCTTCAACAGAGGAATGTATACAAAAAATGTGGTATATTTACACAATGGAGTACTATTCAGCCATTAGAAACAATGAATTCATGAAATTCTTAGACAAATGGATGGAGCTGGAGAATATCATACTAACTGAGGTAACCCAGTCTCAAAAGATCAATCATGGTATGTACTCACTGATAAGTGGATATTAGCCTAGAAACTTTGAATACCCAGGACATAATCCACAAATTAAATGATGTCCAAAAAGAATAGAGGAGTGGTCCCTGGTTCTGGAAAGACTCAGTGCAAGAATATAGGGGAATTCCAGAACAGGGAAGTGGGAAGGGGTGGGTGGAAGAATAGGGGGACGGAAGAGGGCTTATGGGACTTGCGGGGAGTGGGGACCCAGAAAAGGGGAAATCATTTGCAATGTAAATAAAAAAATAAAATTAAATTAAAAAAAAAGATAAAAAAAAAAGAAAAAAGAAAAACATCCTCTGTAGAGAAAGACAGGATTCTATAAGACAGGCAGGTTGAAACACACAGGCTGGGCTTCTTATACTAATTCTTTGCTAGAGGATCATGCACTTCAGCAGAAAGGGCAAAATCCCTTAGCTCATCTGTAGAAGTAGAACTTTTCTCAGTTCTATTTTTAGAAATATAAGACTAAACTCTGCATCCAGGGCCACCTTCCAAAAGCAGTACATGCATGGCTTTTGTGATAGTATTTGCTTTTGGCTGTTTTATTCCGTCCTGTTCCCAGCCTTCACGCAGCCCTGTTGATCATAGCGCCTCTTCCATTTGTACCATCTTGGCAGCCCCACGTCAGCATTTCCATTCTTCTTACCCTGAACATTTTTCATGTCTGTTGAAACAGCTCCAAACATACTGAGCAGCTGCCTGCCAATAAGCAAGTTATCTCATTAAGCACCAGTAATTATTTTTGTTACTATTCTGGTTATAAAATAGCATAGGTTTTGTGTGGTCTACCCCAACCATCTTTCCACCATAAACATTATTATGTTTAGTGTGAAATTTTACCAAACAAGTCTTTTAATTTTTCAGAAACACACACACACACACACACACACACACAAACACACACACACTTGTATGTGTCTTTTCCTATCATTTATATAGAATTGTCAATAAACAATTTGATAAGCTGAAACCTGCTAACTACCCCCCATAAGATGCTAATGAATGAAACAACATAATATACAAATGCAATTTTCTAAAATAATACAATCAAATTAAACCCTGAAATTATACATTCCAAGTTCATATATTCATATATGTATACACACTTTATGTGGTCATGTGTTTTGAAATTATTTTCTAAGCTCTAATAAAGTTTAAGTCACCTCAACATTCTAAGTTTTGAAATGATTATACATATGTAGACAGGGTCAAATGACATTTAATGGAAATTTTTCTGAGATACAATCATTAATGCCAGTTAATAAGAAGGCACCCATAGGCCATATATCACATACCAATGGGTGCCTGTATTATAAGTGAGAACTAATTCAGATGAAAATAGAAATGAGACTACTCAGTGTTGCATTTGAGTTATTCTAAATCATAACAAAATAAACTCTATTCATTTAGACCTAACCCAGCAGAAAATAAAAGCTCAAATTTAGTCTAAATTGAATGTTTACAGTGAACAGCAATCACTTCTCTCTTAAAATGTGTGTTTAATTTCTGTGAATGATGTGTGTACAATGGGGAGTGAGGGGCAGGCATGCCATGGTTTGAGGACAGAGCTCTAAGAACAAGTTCGTGGGGTGGGGGGGGGTCTCTCCCTGCAACTTTGTATGGGTTCAAGATATCAAAGTAAGGTTGTCAGGTTTGGGTAGCAAGTGCCTTTACCTACTGAACAATCTTGCTATCCCCTCATTTATTAAAGTTTTAATTGACAAAAGTTATAGATATTCATTACATACAAGACTTTTTGGAATGTGTGTGTGTGTGTGTGTGTGTGTGTGTGTGTGTACATACACAACACACATAGAACATACAGCCACTACACATGTGGATATATGGACTAAAGGAGCCACACAATGCCATGAGACTTGCTTCAGGAGTTGTAGCAGAGACCAGAAGACCAGACTATTACTAAGAACAAAGGAAAGAGTGTGATTATAAGATTTCAGATGAGAGACAGAAGTCTACCAGGAACTGGACTAGAGACCATGCCTGTTGCATTCTGGGAAAAGATTCTTATATACATTTTGTTTATGGCCTGAAATGTAGTGAGATAAAGAGTTTAAAAGGTGACATGTTAATTTGGTGCTCAAAATTTCAAGGTAGCCCTTCATCAAAGCTACACCAAAAGTTCCCTTGACTCCTTTTAGTCACATTTACAGTGATTGTAGGGATCAAAGAAACTGAAAGGTTGAAGCAAGACAATTTGTCAGGAAAATAGGCATATGTAGAGTTGAAGCCAAAGAAAGTGTAGCTGCTTAGGCCTATTGAAAAGAGCTGAATACTTTGTGTAAGGGCACTGGGAGAGACACCCTGAGTATATGTGGGGTAAAGGCAATACAGCGTCATGGAATCTTCCAGCCAAGAAGGATGGGTAGGCTAGATGATGTGCAGTGGGGGTCAGATTCCTGCAGGCAGCCTCAGAGAAATGGTGTGCAGAGCTTTAGAAGTGAAGGTAAATACACTGTGGAGGTCTCCCAAAGCCAGAGATGCTGAGGAACAAGTAACCTCTGCAGAGGAAAGCCAGGCTCAGCCAGTAGGACCAGTCTAGAATAGAGGCCACAGAGGCGGTGCTGTCCAAATCCTTGGGTTCACATTCTGCCACCACATGCCAGACGACTAAATGTGAAGCTACAAGATTTGATATTTTCCTGCTAGATTTCCACCTGTGGAATATGATATCCTCCATGGATGTTTGCCTATTCCTCTCCTTCAGATTAAAGACACCCGTACCACTGTACATTGGACATACACAACTTGATTTTTTACTTTTTGGAACACTCACACAACTGAAGCTACCCTGAGCCTCAGACAAGACCCTAAACTTGGCATTTTTTGAGCAAAGTTACAACTGTTTAAACTCCAGGGACTGATGAGTGAATTTTCCATCATGAGACAGATGTGAGATGAGTTTGCGAGAGGCCAGTGGATAGAGCGTTATAGTCTACAGAGATGTGTTTTGGAGTCAAGTTAGCTAAAGGTAGACTTGGTTAATCTTGATTATCAATTTGATTAGATAAATAACTAGGGCACTAATAAAGTGAACCCTTTGGGAGGGGATGTGAGAGTGACATTTTTCTGAAAGGATTTCATATGGAAAGAAGCAATGTAAATATGAGGGTCCTCATTCCATAGGCTTAGGGTTCAAATAAAATAAAATGGAAAAGGTAGGAAGATTCTAGAACAAGGACGGGCAGTATGTCTTGCTGTTTCTTATCAGCCATGAAGTGGGCTGTTCTGCTGCCCCCACCCTCCTTGTTATGATAGACACCTCTGAATAAGTGAGCCTAAATCAAGTCTTTTCTCCTTTAAGCCACGATGGCCAGACATTTTGACTCAATGATGAACCAACCATCTGACTGCACACAGACAACCAGGTTTCTTATATGTGTTCCCTGCCCTACTAACGAGACTTTATATCCTTTTGACTGGCGTCTTTCAACTTCCGTCACCCTCCAGCTACATTCTGTTGCCTGCTTCTGAGTTCAGCAATTTTATATTAGCTATCATTTGATTTTGATTGTTAATAGACTGAGAGATGCCCAGAATAGGAGGAAAGCAAACTTCTGGGTGGGCCTCTGAGGGTGTCCCTAAGATGACTGAGTTGCCAATAACTCAAGAGGGAAAAGAAAATCTCTCTCCTCAATGTGAGCAGCAGCATCCAAAAAGCAGTTGAGAGGATATAAAATTAAAGGGGGAGAAAAGAGGAAACCAACAAACTCCCGAAAGCCCCATCCTTCTTGAGTGTATCTACAGCTGTGGTATGGCCTATGCTCACTACAACCCTGCTTCTCCAGTTTCAGTGAGGTCTTACAGCTGCCTCTAGGCCTTACGTCTCAGATTAGAGAGGCATCGCTTGAGATAGATGTTCATATATGGTATGGGGACTGATTCCAGTGACTTTCTTCTGTGCAGGAATAACCAGTTTTCCCAGAGCTGTTTATTAAAAAGGCTATCCTTTGCCCATTGTGTGTTCCTGGCAGTAGTGTTAGAACTCAAGTAAGTGCAAATGTGTGGGTTTATTTCTGGGTTCCCCATTGTGTTCCCTTTGTCGGAGCCTTTCTATTAATACCAGTGCCACACACTTTTAATTATAAACAATTTGCAGTTGATTTTGAAGTCACATAAGGTGGTGCCTCCGACTTTTTCATTTTACTCAGAATTGTTTTTTCATTACCAAGAGTATTGTGTGATTCTGTAAATTTTACAGTTTTGTCTATCTTTGTGCAAAAGTATTATTGACTTGCGTTGACTCTTTGCTTGTCATGCAATTAACCTATGAATTGCTTAAAATGAATATTTCAGTAATATTAATCTTTCAAATGCATGACCACAAGATATTATTTCCATTTATTCATGATCTTTCAATTTAGTTTATCAAAATTTTAAAGTTTTCACTGTGGACATCTTTTATGTTCTGAGCCAAATTAATTTCTAAGTCTCTTAATCTACTAGCTTTATATAAATGGAATGATTTTCTTGGCCTCTTTTAAGAAAGTTTGTAGTTATTGAATAGAAATTTAGCTGATTTTTCAAAGGCTGATGTGTAATACTTCAAAGTTGCTAAAATCACTTATTAATTTTAAGCATTTGTACATTTGAGTTCTGATGGTCTGTGGAGATTTTAGGGATAGAGAAGAAAGACAACCAGGCCAGCTCTGAACAAATTACTACTTTTGGGGACCACAGGCGATTCCTCTATCTGCTTTGCCCTGAGATAGAGTCTCTCACTGAGCTCACCAACTGGCTAGACCGGCTGGCAGACACCAGAGATCCACCTGTCTCCACACTTCCTGGACTGGAAATATAGATGTAAGACACCCCCCATCCTCACACAGCAATTTACAGGGGTGCTGGAGAAATAACTTAAATCCTTGAGCTAATGCATACATAGTAGCCATTTTACTGATGGAGCCATCTCCCAGACGCTTCTTTCGAGATTACTGTTAGGAAATGTTGAGCAATTTTGGCTGAATCTTTTGACTCTATTAGATTGCTTTTGTCCTCTATCTTAAGAGGCTGCAGCACATTTACCGATGTAAATATATTGTCCCATCCTTGCATGCCAGGGGTAAATCCTAGTCCTTCACGGTTAATCCTTCTAATATGTCTTTGATTTCCACTTATTAGCATTTTGATAAGATTTTTTTCTTTTTCTTTATTATTCTCTCAAACAATACCTCCAGACCACAGCCTCTCCTTCTTCCCCTCTCCCCCAGTGCCCTTTCCATCTCTACTCTCCCCAGGATCCACGGCTCCTCTATTTCCATTCAGAAAAGAACAGGCCTGTGATAACAACTGAACACAACATTATGCAATTAAGACTCCGGGCAAACCCAATCAAGGCTGGAACAGGCAACCCAGTAGAAGTAAAAGAGTCCCATGAGCAAGCAAACAAGTCAGAGACAGCTCCATTCCCACTGTTAAAAACCCCACAAAACTACCAAGCTACAAAACCACAGCATGTATTCAGCGGACCTTAGCACATACCATTGCAGGCTTCATTATTGCTGCTTCAGTGATTCCCTGTGATTCTCTAAGAGTCCTGCTTAGTTGATTCTGTTGGCGATGTTCTCTTGATGTCCTTAACCAGAAGTCTCTTGATATCTCTGGCTCTGCTCCTACAATTCTTCCTCCCCATTTTCTGCAGGGTTCCCAGAGTGCTATGTAATGTTTGGCTACAAGTCTCTGCATTTGCAGCTATTGACACATTTGGGCTAGGCACTGATCTATGTGTATAGCAAAACATCACTAAGAATCATTTCATTGTTTTGTTTTGTTTTTTGGCGGGGGATGAGGATGTCAGTTGTGCTTGGCTCTACCCTAGGTGGTGAACCATCCAGTTTCCGATTTCTGGCCATCTGGTCACAGGCTCCCCTCTCCTGGCTTGGGCCACAAGTTAGACCAGTCACCGGTTGGCCAAACACACAAGTTCTGAGTCACCACTGCCCCAGCATAATTTACAGGTAGAAGAGGTTGTAAGTTAAAGGTTTTGTGGCTGGGTTTGTGTCCCAATCCTTCCATCGAGAGCCTAGCCCAGTTACAGAAGATGGCCAGTTCAATTTTTTTCTTTAAATTGTGGGCCATGTATATAAGATTGTGCACTTAAGGCCATGTATTTCCCTTATAGGGAATACCAGTTCAGTTCCCAGCATTCATACAAGGCTGTTCACTAACACCAGTAACTCCAGCAATAGAGGAAATGGCTCTATTTTCTGGATTTTGTAAATACCTCTACCCATGTACACAGACCAATACATGGGCAAATATAATTAAAGATAAAACATTTTCAAAAAATTACTTTTTTACTCTAGCCTCAGCAGATATGTTGGCCAATAATTTTCTTATTATATAATCTTGATACCTCAGTCTGGCTTAGGAAACCAGCTAATAAAACTGGCATTGTAAAATGAATTTAGCGGCTATCCTGCTTCATTTTTTTTTTTGGAAACATTTGAAGTATAGTGGTGTCACTTATTAAAACATATAGCCGATATCACCAGTAAAGCCACTGGGCTTTCCTTTGATGTGAGACTTTGTATTCCTTCTCAATCCTTGCTCATTAGTGGCCTGTTAAGATGTTCTGTTTCTTCCTGAAAAATAAAAGTTGGAAGTTTTTCTTTTAAAAATGTAAATTTTCTCTGATTCTCTTTGGTTTTGTTCTCTTGGATAAGGAAAAGAAAGTTCATGGTCTGATTTTCTTTGTTATACTACCATTTTTCTCTATTATATAACTACTTCATGATGTCTTTATGAAAATATTTATATGAGAAAAACACTATATCAAAATATTTATTCAATCTATTATGATAGCATTACTTTTAAGGAAAGGGGGAAAGATGGGAGAGAAGGAGGAATAAAACAAGCCAAGTCAAAAATGTTCATCTTAGACTATCGTGAACAGTTGAATACATAATTTTCTAAATCCTTTGCAAATAAAATAAAATAAATAAATAAAATGAACCAAAGCTAAACATTTTAATGTATACTTCCAGATTCATACTCTCAATCATTTTGTTTTCAATTTTTAAAATTTATTTTTGGTTTTGGAACTGCAGCAAGCATTCATCCATTTTTATGATGAAAAGAAATGAAAATAATAGATTGGTTTTAATTCCTAGGCTCAACACCTGAAAAGGATAACAAATTATTCCTTTGATATTCATTTGACCATTTTGACTTTGATGTTGAACTGAGGGAAGGTATAAAAACCACATCAGGTAGAAATTCATAAGATGGAAGAATATTTGCACTTTACACACACCCTGCCGATTTTTGTTCTGAACAGCATTTTTTTGAGCAAAAGCTATGGAGTTAAGATCCTCTCATGAGATCCATTTCACTCAGCAACCTTTGTCTTAGGAAAATAAGGGGAAGATTCTCAATTACCCAACAATGTAAGTTGAAAATTGTAATTTTACTTCACAGGTAAATTTTCATTGACTTGACAGCATACAAGCTCTAACTTAAAAAAAAAAATCAAGAGAACATAGAAGAAAAAATTTAGTTCACATGTCATACATATTTACACACTTATTTCTTTTTTTTAAGTTTAATCTTTAATATGCCTAAGTAGCTTAATGGCTGTGAACTTCTCATCCACCCAGTGGCTAGCATATATTCTCTCCTTATTCTTGAATTAGCATTTTCTTTATTAAAAAATATAAATATTTTTATTAATTATTTTTACACACTCCATATTTTATTCCCCACCCCGCCAACCCCTGCCCACCTTCAGACTGTTCCACATCCCATACTTCCTCCTCTCCCCCTGTCTCCACGTGGATGTCCCTACCCCTACCCCACCTGACCTCTAAACTCCCTGGGGCCTCCAGTCTCTCTCTCTCTCTCTCTCTCTCTCTCTCTCTCTCTCTCTCTCTCTCTCTCTCTCTCTCTTTGTTTTTTTTTTTTTTTTTTTTTTGAGACAGGGTTTCTCTGTGTACCTCCCTGTCTGTCCTGACTCACTCTATAGACCAAGCTGGCCTCGAACTCAGAAAATGCCTGCCTCTGCCTCCCAAGTGTGCCACCACCACCCGGCAAGCCTCCAGTCTCTTGAGGGTTCATCTCTGAATGAACACAAACAGGCAATCCTTTATTGTATGTGTGCTAGGCGTCTCATATCAGCAGGTATATGCTGCCTGTTTGGTGGACCAGTGTTTGAGAGCTCCCGGGGGTCCAGTTAATTGAGACTGCTGGTCCTCCTACAGGGTTACCCTCATCTTCATTAGGTCTTCCCTAATTCAACAGGGGGGGAGGGGGGAGGGTCAACTGCTTCTGTAAATTGGTTGGGTGTGGATTGAGGCAGGAGCAGTGGCAGCAGCAGCAACAGCAGCAGCTGGTCCAGAGGAAGGACCCGGATTTATGGCGCCTTTCACCTCACAGAAGCCACATCAGAACTCTGCCTCCCGCCAGTCAGTTACAAGGCCTCCATATTGGTTCTCGGACGCCAGAGAAATCAGACAGACTGAGGTACTCAAATACAACCCGAGACCAACATCGAGGGGGTCTAAGCCCAGCGGGCGTTGGCCTGCACCCAGGCCCTAGGCTAGTCAGGGGGCCACTGGTATGCAAACCCGGCCAGGAGGTTGTTTGCCCAGGCCGGTGTACGTGCCCCTGCCATTTTGCCTACAGGTAGCCAGAGAGTCCTAGCAGGCAAAACCAAACCAGCTAACAGGCATAGCCCGAGGCGGACATAGCAGGGGTCTCAGACTGTCAGGCCCTGGACTGCCCCCAGGCCCTGGGCTGCTCCGTGGGCCATATGTGTGCCGACCAGGCCAGGAGGTTGTTAGCCCAACAGACTCTCCCAGCACTCTCAGGGAGCGTGTGCACGCCACCATCCTGGCCACCTGACAGACCTAATTAACACTCACAGCTGAGGGGAACTTTGCTCAGACATTGGCCTGCCAGGCTTTTGCCTAGACTCAGGGCCTGAGCAGCAAGGCTAGCCTTGTGTGCACCAACCCGGTTGGAAGTTCCGCTGGCCAGCAGAGTGATCAGCATGTAGAAAAGGTCCCCGCAGCATACACCCTCAGCACTCCCTGAAGAAGCAAATGGGCACCATCTGGTTCACAGACACAATCTGGGACAAAACACACTAGGGCTGCAAAAGCACCCAAGAGGAGGACAGGACATCAGCAATCTGCAACAGGGGAAACCCTGCCAACCAGTGTTGCAGAAATAGCCCTAGAGCCTCTCAGGAGACTGAAACACCAGCCAGAGACAAGACCAACTAGCTTCAGAGAACAAGATGGCAAAGGGCAAATGCAGGAACGCTACTAACAGAAATCTAGGCAATATGGCAGCATCTGAACCAAACTCTCCAACATCAGCAAGTCCTGGTTATACCAACACACCAGAGAAACAAGATTTGGATTTAAAATCACTGTTCATGATGCTGCTAGAAGAACACAAAAAGGTCATGAATGAATCTCTTAAAGAAATACAGGGGAACATGAATAAGCTAGAAACCCGTATAATGGAAATACAAAAAATCGCTTAAAGAAATGCAGGAGAATAAAGCCCAAGAGATAGAAGCCAATAAAGAAGAAAGGCAAAAAAAAAAAACCTTAAAGAAATGCAGGAGAACCTCCCAGGTCTCTGGTGCATTTTGGAGGGTCTTGCCCCTCCCCCAGTTGTGATCATATAAAGAGAAAGAGGTAGGAGAATATGGCGTACGGTAGTGTGGGGGAAGGAGGTGCCTCAGCGGACCCATGCCAAGGCATCCCTTCCCCCTGAGGGACCAATCAAATACTGGCATAGTATAGAATGGAATTTATTCAGGGCATGGGATAGGAGTTAAAGGGGTAGTAGAGGCAGAGAAAGGGAAAGAGAAGGAAAGAGTAGAGAAGCAGAGGCCCCATGACCACATGGAGAGAGGGAGGAGGGGAGGAGAGCCCAAGAGGGGCAAGAGAGAAGCTGAGAGTGAGAGAGGTAAGAGGGGTAAGAGAGGTAAGAGAGAGAGGAGGGGGTGAGCAACCCCCTTTATAGTAGACCAGGCCTACCTGGCTGTTGCCAAGTAACGGTGAAGAGGGGCATATCTGACTGTTGCCAGGTAATTGTGGGGTGGAGCTTAGACAGACTCCTAACACCCCAACCTCCTATCTCCCAAGGTTGCCTGTTTCCATTCTTTCTGCTGGCCCTCAGGGCTTCAGTCCTTTTCCCTCCCACAGCCATGTCAGGTTAGGTTCTCCTACCCCCCCAGCCCTTTCCCTCCCAGGTCCCTCCCTCCCTCCTCACTGTGATTGCTTTCTTCTCCCTCCCCTCCCAAGTGAGACTGAGCTGTCCTCACTTGGGAACTTCAGCTTGATGACTTTTGTGAGCTCTGTGAAATGTATTTCGGGTATTCGATACCTTTTGGGGGGTGCTACTATCCACTTATTAATGAGTACATACCATGCATGTCTTTTTGGGTCTGAGTTACCCCACTCAGGATGATATTTTCTAGTTCCATCCATTTTCCTGCAAAGCTCAGGATGTCCTTGATCTTAATAGCTGAGTAGTATTCCATTGTGTAATGAACCACATTTTCTGTATCCATTCTTCTGTCATGGGACGTTTGGTTATTTCCAGCTTCTGGCTATCACAGAACAGGCTGCTATGAACATAGTGGAATACGAACCCCTGTAGCATTATGGGGCATCTTTTGGGTATATTCTCAAGAGTGGTATAGCTGGGTCTTCAGGAAGATCTATTTCCAATTTTATGAGCAACTTGCAGATTGATTTCCACAATGGTTGTACCAGTTGTACCAGTTTGCAATCTCACCAGCAGTGAAGGAGTATTCCTCTTTCTCCACATCCTCTCCAACATGTGTTGTCACCTGAGGTTTTGATCATAGCCATTCTGATTGGTATAAGGTAGAATCTCAGGGTCATTTTGATTTGGATTTCTCTGATCACTAAAGACTTTGAACATTTTTAGGTGCTTCTCAGACATTCTAGATTCCTCAGTTGTGAAATCTCAGTTTAATTCTATACCCCTTTTTTGACTGGGTTGTTTGGGTTTTTGGTGATTAGCTTCTTGAGTTCTTTATAAATAATGAATATTAGCCCTCTATCAGATGTGGGGTTACTGGAGATTTTTTCCCATTCTGTAAGTTGCTGATTTGTCTTATTGACTATGTCTTTTGCCTTATAGAGCTTTGCAGTTTCATGAGATCCTATTTATCAATTCTTAATTGTAGAGCATGACCCATTGGAGTTCTGTTTATGAAGTTTCCTCCTATGTGAATGAGTTCAAGGCTCTTTCCCACTTTATCTTCTATTAGATTCAATGTATCTGGTTTCATGTTGAAGTCCTTGATCCACTTGGACTTGAGCTTTATACAAGGTGACAAACATGGGTTTATTTTAATTTTTCTACATATAGAAAGCCAGTTAGACCAGCACCATTTATTGAAGATCCTTTCTTTTTCCATTGTATATTTTTGGCTTCTTTGTCAAAGATCGTGTCCTTAAGTGTGTGGTTTTATTTCTGGGTCTTCAGTTCTATTCCATTGATCAACCTGTCTGTTTCTGTGCCAATAATATGAAGTTTTTATCACTATTGCTCTGTAGTAAAGCTTGAGATCAGAGATGGTGATTTCACCCCCCCTACACCCCCAGCCGTTCGTTTATTGTTAAGAATTGTTTTCACTATTCTGGTTTTGTTGTTTTGTTTTGTTTTTGTTTTTGCCTTTCTGGATGAATTTGAGAATTGTTCTTCCCATGTCTATGAAGAATTGTGTTGGGATTTTGATGGGGATTGCACTGAATCTATAGATTGCCTTTGGTAGGATGGCCACTTTTACTATGTTAATTCTGCTAATCCATGAACAAGGGAGATCTCTCCATTTTCTCAGATCTTCTTCCATTTCTTTCTTGAGAGACTTGAAGTTATTGTCATACAGATCTTTCACTTGTTTGGTGAGAGTTACCCAATATATTTTATATTATTTGTGGCTTCTGTGAACAGAGTTGTTTACCTAAATTTTTTCTCAGCCTGTTTGTCATTTGTATAAAGGAAGGCTACTGATTTTATTTGATTTAATTTTATATCCAGCCACTTTTCTGAAGTTGTTTATCAGCTGGAGAAGTTCTCTAGTAGGATTTTTGGGGTTGCTTATGTATACTAATATATCATCAGCAAATAGTGACATCTTTATTTCTTCTTTGACAATTTGTATCCCTTTGGTCTCTTTTTGTTATCTTATTGTTCTAGCTAGCACTTCAAGTACTATATTGAATAGATATGGGGAGAGTAGGCATACTTGTTTTGTTGAAGATGTCTTCTGGTCCTTTGAGCTGGGAAATCTTTGTTCTCCTCTATTCCAATTATTCTTAGATTTGGTCTTTTCATTGTGTCCTAAATTTCCTGGATGCTTTGGGTAAGGAGTTTTTTATGTTTTGAATTTTTTGACAGTTATGTCAATCTCTTCTACAGTATCTTCTACATCTGAAATCCTCTCCTCTAACTCTTGTATTCTGTTGGTGATACTTGCATCTATAGTTCCTGACCTCTTTCCTGGGTTTTCCATTTCTAGGTTTGCCTCCATTTCTGCCTTCTTTATTGTTTCTACTTTCACTTTTATGTCTTGGATCACTTTATTCAATTCCCTCACCTGTTTACCTGTGTTTTCCTCTATTTCTTTCAGTGAGTTACTGATATCCTCCTTAAAGGACTCTATCATCTTCATGAGATGGGATTTTAGGACAGGTTCCTGATTTTCAGGTGTACTGGTATATTCAGGGCTTGCTGTTGTAGGAGGACTGGGTTCTGATGTTGCCCTTGTATTTTGGCTTTTGTTGCTTATTGTTTTGTGTTTTGCCACCTGGATATCCCTGGTATTTTTTGGTCTGGGTGACTGTCTGGAGACTGCCTTTTTTGTCCCTTGGTTGTTTCAGGTCTCCAGGTAGGCCTGCAGCCTTGGCTGTAGCAAACTACCTGTGGGACCTTCCAACTGCGGGCTCTTCACAGGGACAGAGAAGCTGCTGATCTGTTGCCCTGGCTGCAGAAGAGCTCCTGGGAGGCCTTCAGACTGTTGGGTCTTCAGTGGAGCAGGCAAGCTGTTGTCCAACTGCTCTGTAGCTGATCCTCAACCACTCTGAGTGCAATGGATCCTCAACTGCTCCGAATGCAGCAGGTCCTCAACTGCTCCGAATGCAGCAGGTCCTCAGCTGCTCTGAGTACAGCAGGTTCTCAACTGCTCCGAATGCAGCAGGTCCTCAACTGCTCTGAATGCAGCAGGTCCTCAACTGCTCTGAATACAGCAGGTCCTCAACTGCTCTGAATACAGCAGGTCCTCAACTGCTCCGAATGCAGCAGGTCCTCAACTGCTCTGAATACAGCAGGTCCTCAACTGCTCCGAATGCAGCAGGTCCTCAGCTGCTCTGAGTACAGCAGGTCCTCAACTGCTCTGAATGCAGCAGGTCCTCAACTGCTCTGAATACAGCAGGTCCTCAACTGCTCTGAATACAGCAGGTCCTCAACTGCTCTGAATACAGCAGGTCCTCAACTGCTCTGAATACAGCAGGTCCTCAACTGCTCTGAATACAGCAGGTCCTCAACTGCTCTGAATGCAGCAGGTCCTCAACTGCTCTGAATACAGCAGGTCCTCAACTGCTCTGAATACAGCAGGTCTTCAACTGCTCTGAATGCAGCAGGTCCTCAACTGCTCTGAATGCAGCAGGTCCTCAACTGCTCTGAATGCAGCAGGTCCTCAACTGCTCTGAATGCAGCAAGTCCTCAACTGCTCTGGGTGCAGCTGATCCTCAACTTCTCTGAGTGCAATGAGTCTTCAACTGCTCTGAGTGTAGCAGGTCCTCTGGGATGGGTCAGGATATTGTGTCTTCAAGGGAACAGACTAGCTAGGAGTCTGCCCCAGCAGGAAGGACCCGGTGCACTTACTTCATAAACAACCAACTTTTACCACCAATGCAAGGAAAGCATTTCATTATATATCCAAACAATTCTCACTCTGAATCTTCTGAAGACCAAATCAAGTTGAAAGTTATATAGTAGTAAATACTTGGTTGGTAGTCAACAAAGCTATTAAACTTTTACTAAATACACAGTGATTTAATTTATGTACATTGGCTAAAATGATTTGTAGGTTTCAAAATGTAATGCCACTTACTGAATAAAATTGCTTGAAAATGTTGTGCCAAAAATAAGTGTGTATTAAAGTTAGACACTTTACCTTAATTCACGGCTCTACTACTGATGTTAGACAAATTATTTGAAGTTCTCTGTACCTGAGTACTCTTACCTACATAATAGGAACATTACCCTCCAATGATGGTGATTTGGGGGTTAAAGTGAATTACTGTACATAAACTTAGTGTCCAAGAAATAATCAACAAGTCAAAACCACGTTGAGTCATATTACTTTTGCTTAAAGAAATTGTGATGAAAGATATCTGAATCTATTTCCCATTCTCCTCAATGATTTATGCAATAACTTACAACAATCTCATCAATGAGTTTTGGTAATTATTTGTACATGGAACATATGTTACTTTGCTAACGGAGAGAGGTGGATCTGGATGGAGACACAGGAAAATACTGCCATCATCCATTATGCAGAAATTTGTCTTACTAATGTATATGTGTCAGAACACTCCTTTAGGGTGGTCTTCGTCAGGAACGATGCTCAGGCAACAAAAATGTCTCGTTTATGCAACCCAGACCCTCATGAGACTGATCCCTGTCAGAGACCTAAAAGAGTAATTTATGAAGCTTTGATTGCCAAGCAGATGAATATTCATGTTGGCTCTTCAACATATTCCCTTCCTCACATAGTTATAAACTCTGGAAATCAAATAAAAATCAAGCTGTCTGATGAGAAAGATCTGGGGGAGGGGGGAGTCTGCAGACATAGTCTACATGGACAACAATAAATAATGCAATTGGTCAGGAGAGTTTTACTTCCCTGAAAATAATATATTTCCCTAGTCTATCCCAAGCCTTCTTTTCAGTTCTTGCACTTGTTAATATTAAAAAGTTTTTATTTAATTTTAAAGAAAGAAGCTATAACAAACATTTATGTTCAGTGCACCTGACCTCCAGTCAGAGACTGTGAATTTGTAATCTTCATTTTCCCTAACTTCCAAAAAAACAAAAGCAACAAACAAACAAAAAAAAAAAAACAATGCCAAATAAAATCTACCTATCCTATGAACCATTTTCTACATTATATAATTGTATTTGTCTTCAATTATCTTTGCACACAATCACTTAAAAACTAAAATGTAAACACATCTCCAACAAGGGTAATCAACAGTAAATGTACCAAGGTGCTTCAAAGCAATGTAAATACAATGACAGACCTCAGTTTGCCAGAAATTCTTTATTATTATCAAAATTTCTGCTAATCTTAAATTTTGGTTCTTAAAACTTTATCGGTAAGCAGAAACTACAGAGTTCATCTATGAAGGTCACCCTTCACCAATGTCATCACAAACTAGATTTATACATCACCCCTCTAAAAGAAAATTATATAAAAGAGAAAAAACAGGTTCACTGATAAATTAAGTAGTTAATATAGTGTGAAAGGAGACAATAACATTGTTCCCACAATATTTTTGCCTGGAGAGTATTACACATTGTGCTGAAATAGTACATATAAGATGCATACTGATTCATTATATAAAGAAGAAAAAAAAGAAAAAGACATCTGAGTAATTACTCTGAATATGCCTCCTTAAAAAATACAGATGGTAATAGTCCCAAAATATCCTAAAAAATCAGTAAAGTGTTTCATATGTTTATAAATATCTTTGAGAAATAATCAATCTTTACAATATGTTGTCTCCTGGTTTTTGGTTTAGTTAAATATATGCCACCACATTTCAGCCAAAGATGTTTGCTTATTACACAAATAAATCTTAATATGCCACTCTCTTACATTTGAGAAAAACTTTCCAAATGCCAAATGAAGCCAACTGTTGAATAACAAATCATAATATTTGTTAACATACTTTAAAATTGAGCTGCTGTTTCCCCTACCCCCCGTAGGCTCCGTGATTTGTCTGCGTCATTGTTTTGCATAAACTTGAGAAACATGAATTGGGTAACTGCTAAAAAATGTGGCTGACGGTTTTGAAGTTTTAATTTTTAAAAATAGTGCCACCACTTGAGAAATAAACATGATGTCTAGGAATAGACTTTTTTTTTTTTTTACAAATATGCAGAAGACTTTTCAAGTTCCCTTAAATGATTAAAAAAAAATAACTTACATAACACTAGCTACTTGGAAAAGAGTTTAGGAAACAGAATACATCCCGCTTCAGGAATTTCAAAACAATCAAAAATCTAGCTCTCCACATCAAATCAAATATGATAAATACAGAGGCTTTGTTTCCCATACATCATACGATGGAGTTCATGGAACCCAAAGGGAAGTTGTGGGCCAGCTGCAGATTCTCTGGCCAAGGGTAAGGCATCTACCCCCACCTCCTTCCCCATGAATCTTTATGCTATTGCCCTGACTGGGTAAACATCTATCCCTATGTGTCTTCCACAGCAAGTTGATTGTCTCATGATAATCCCTTACCATGATTATTTCTGTTTCCCTTAGAATAGAAAGTACTTTTCCAAAGCTGAGAACCTGCCCCAGTCATCTTCAATGATGTCACATATAAAGGTGATTCCGGAGGGTAGGGATGCTCAACACCAGAGTGTCTGAACTTTGTTCCACCTTCTCCCAATAGCACCCTGCTCCATGCTCCATTTTATCCCTTGTCTGTTCTACTATCTTCCTCTCCTATTTATGATTATTCTAGCACTTCTGGTTATGGAAATGTGGTCATATATCTTGTTTGTCAACAATTTCTTAGCTCAAGCACGATTGAAACCAAATAAAATTTTATTCATCCTTGCCTTGGATGCCCTACATGGAGTAGTCAATAAAAATGATTGACTTTAAAAGTTTTAAAAGTCCAAGCTGTAGATTCAGATTAAGCAAATACAGTTGTAGGCTTTGTCCTTCCCAGTTTTATAAACTAGAGCATTTGCAAAGCTTCTATAGGTTTTGCTTCCTTTGGAACAAATTATAGTCTCTATTACATAGTCCTAGAGAAAATACATAAAGAGAGAAGACAGTAAAAACATCATGAACATAAGTTATTAGTACTTTTCTGAAATTAAATTTATTTGCATAACCTTTGCCATCCTATTTTAGATGTTTTCCATATACTGAGCATGTGAGAGAGAAAGACTGTGGTCCCAATAGACAATCATCATTGCATGGATCATGCTGGCTTTCTGTTTAGAAGACCTTTCCAAAAGCAGTTTAAGTAAAGGTACTCAGGCATTCCCAATGGACTGCAGAAGAAAGGAGGAAGGAAGCAGGGAGAAGGGATAGAGGAAGGGGAAAAAACAGCAGAAGGGGGTAAGGAGAGGGGCTGGATCAGGGAGCAGGAAAACAATGAAGGCAGCTAGAATATATGCAACTGAGTGCCTGAGAAGAAAAGAGATATACATAAAAATTCACAAAAAGTCCAAAAAGGTACCCAAGACTACCCTTAAGTCTAAATGAACTGTAACCTGCCTGAACATAAAATCTGATTGAGAAAAAAAAAAGTATTTGAAGAATTAGTTTTGGAATAATTATTAGGTGGATGTGTTTTCACTTGGACCTTTCAATATAGAGAAAAGATATGGAATCAGGGAACATCACAGTTAGATGATAAACTAAATGAAATCCTAAAGCTTGTTTTCTTGCCTATAAAATGTGGGTAGTCAAATCACTTTGTAGAATTATTACAAAATTCAATGCAGACATACCAAAAATGTTTTTAATCATAATACATCCATGTAGCTACACTTATGACAGCAATAACACCTTTTTTTCTTTTTTTATTGATATATTTTTTATTTACATTTCAAATGATTTCCCCTTTTCTGGGTCTCCACTCCCCGCAAGTCCCATAAGCCCTCTTCCCTCCCCCTGTTCCTCCATCTACCCCTTCCCAATTCCCTGTTCTGGAATTCCCCAATACTCTTGCACTGAGTTTTTTCAGAACCAGGGGCCACTCCTCCATTCTTTTTGGACATCATTTAATTTGTGGATTATGTCTTGGGTATTCAAAGTTTCTAGGCTAATATCCACTTATCAGTGAGTGCATACCATGATTGATCTTTTGAGACTGGGTTACCTCACTTAGTATGATGTTCTCCAGCTCCATCCATTTGTCTAAGAATTTCATGAATTCAGTGTTTCTAATGGCTGAATAGTACTCCATTGTGTAAATATACCACATTTTTTTGTATCCATTCCTCCGTTGAAGGACACCTAGATTCTTTCTAGTTTCTGGCTACTACAAATAGGGCTGTGAACATAGTGGAGCATGTGTCCTTATTGCATGCTGAAGAATCCTCTGGATATATGCCCAGGAGTGGTATAACAGGGTCCTCAGGAAGTGTCATGCCCTGTTTTCTGAGGAACCGCCAGACTGATTTCCAAAGTGGCTGCACCATCTTGCAATCCCACCAGCAGTGGAGGAGTGTTCCTCTTTCTCCACATCCTCAACAACACCTGTTGTCTCCTGAGTTTTTGACCTTAGCCATTCTGACTGGTGTGAGGTGAAATCGCAGGGTTGTTTTGATTTGCATTTCCCTAATGATTAATGATGTTGAACATTTCTTAAGGTGTTTCTCAGCTCTCCGAAGTTCTTCATGTGAAAATTCTTTGTTTAGCTCCATACCCCACTTTTTAATGGGGTTATTTGGTTCTCTGGGTTCTACTTTCTTGAGTTCTTTGTATATGTTAGATATTAGCCCTCGATCGGATTTAGGGTTGGTGAAGATCCTTTCCCAATCTGTTGGTTGATGTTTTGTCCTTTTGATGTTGGTTGATGTTTTATCCTTTGCCTTACAGAAACTTTGTAGTTTTATGAGGTCCCATTTGTCAATTCTTGATCTTAGAGCATAAGCTATTGGTGTTCTATTCAGGAACTTTTCCCCTGTGCCCATGTCCTCCAGGGTCTTCCCCAGTTACTTTTCTATTAGTTTCAGTATGTCAGGTTTTATGTGGAGGTCCTTGATCCATTTGGAGTTAAGCTTAGTACAAGGAGATAAGAATGGATTGATTCGCATTCTTCTGCATGCTGACCTCCAATTGAACCAGCACCATTTGTTGAAAAGACTATCTTTTTTTTCCACTGGATGCTTTCAGCTCCTTTGTCAAAGATCAAGTGACCATAGGTGTGTTGGTTCATTTCTGGGTCTTCAATCCTATTCCATTGATCTGCTTGCCTGATATTGTACCAATACCATGCAATTTTTATCACTATTGCTCTGTAGTAAAGTTTAAAGTCTGGGATACTGAATCCCCCTGAAGTTCTTTTACTGTTGAGAATAGTTTTAGCTATCCTGGGTTTTTTGTTATTCCAGATGAATTTGAGAATTGCTCTTTCTAGCTCTATGAAGAACTGGGTTGGAATTTTTATGGGGATAGCATTGAATTTGTAGATTGCCTTTGGCAAGATGGCCATTTTAACTATATTAATCCTACCAATCCACGAGCATGGACGATTTTTCCATTTTCTGAGATCGTCTTCGATTTCCTTCTTCAGAGATCTGAAGTTCTTGTCATATAGGTCTTTCACTTGTTTGGTTAGAGTCACCCCAAGATACGTTATGCTGTTTGTAGCTATTGTGAAGGGAGTCATTTCCCTAATTTCTTTCTCAGTCTGCTTATCCTTTGAATATATAAAGGCTACTGATTTGCTTGCGTTGATTTTGTAGGCAGCCACTTTGCTGAAGTTGTTTATCAGCTGTAGGAGTTCTCTAGTAGAGTTTTTAGGGTCACTTAAGTATACGATCATTTCATCTGCAAATAGTGATAGTTTGACTTCTTCCTTTCCAATTTGTATCCCTTTGACTTCCTTATGTTGTCTAATTGCTCTAGCTAGGACTTCACAAACTATATTGAAAAGATATGGAGAGAGTGGGCAGCCTTGTATAGTCCCTGATTTTAGTGGGATTGCTTCAAGTTTCTCTCCATTTAGTTTGATGTTGGCTACTGGTTTGCTGTATATTGCTTTTACTACGTTTAGATATGGGCCTTGAATTCCTGTCCATTCCAAGACTTTTAGCATGAAAGGATGCTGAATTTTGTCAAACACTTTTTCAGCATCTAATGAAATGATCATGTGGTTGTTTTCTTTAAGTTTGTTTATGTAGTGGATAGCATTTATGGATTTCCTTATATTGAACCATCCCTGCATCCCTGGGATGAAGCCTACTTGATCATGGTGAATGATCGTTTTTATGTGTTCTTGGATTCGGTGGGCAAGAATTTTATTTAGTATTTTTGCATCGATATTCATAAGGGAAATTGGCCTGAAATTCTCTTTCTTAGTTGGATCTTTGTGTGGTTTTGGTATCAGCATAATAGTGGCTTCAAAGAAGGAGTTGGGTAGTATTCCTTCTGTTTCTATTTGGTGGAAAAGTTTGAAGAGTATTGATGTTAAGTCTTCTTTGAAGGTCTGATAGAATTCTGCACTGAAACCATCTGGTCCTGTGCTTTTTATGGTCAGAAGCCTATCTATGACCCCTTCTATTTCTTTAGGGGTTATGGGTCTGTTTAAATGATCTATTTGATCCTGGTTTAATTTTGGTAATTGGTATCTGTCTAAGAAAATGTCCATTTCCTCCAGATTCTCCAGTTCAGGTTTTTGTAGTAGGATCTGATGATTTTTGAATTTCCTCGGTTTCTGTTGTAAAATCTCCGTTTTCATTTCTAATTTTGTTAATTTGGATACTTTCTCTGTGCCCTTTGGTTAGTCTGGCTAAGGGTTTAACTATCTTGTTGATTTTTTCAAAGAACCAGCTTTTGGTTTTGTTGATTCTTTGTATGGTTCTCTTGGTTTCTACTTGATTGATTTCAGCCCTGAATTTGATAATTTCCTGTCTTGTTCTCCTCCTGGGTGAATTAGCTTCTTCTTGTTCCAGGGCTTTCAGTTGTTCCGTTAATCTTCTAGTGTATGCTCTCTCGACTTTCTTTTTGGAGGCACTCAAAGCTATGAGTTTTCCTCTTAGCACTGCTTTCGTTGTGTCCCATAGATTTGTGTATGTTGTGCCTTCATTTTCATTAAATTCTAAGAAATCTTTGATTTCTTTCTTTATCTCTTCCTTGACCAAGATATCATTGAGTAGAGTATTGTTCAGTTTCCATGTGTATGTGGGCATTCTGTTGTTTTTACTGTTATTAAAGACCACTTTTACTCCATAGTGATCTAATAGGAGGCATGGGATTATTTCAATCTTCTTATATTTGTTGAGGTCTGTCTTGTGACCAACTATATGGTCTATTTTGGAGAAGGTACTATGAGGTGTTGAGAAAAAGGATATTCTTTTGCTTTGGGATGAAAAGTTCTATATATATCTGTTAACTCCAATTGGTTCAAAGCTTTAATTAGTTTCACTGTCTCCCTGTTTAGTTTCTGTTTTCCTGATCATTAGTGAGAGTCGAGTGTTGAAGTCACCCACAATTATTGTGTTAGGTGCAATGTGTACTTTGAGCTTTAGTAAAGTTTCTTTTATGAATGAGGGTGCCCTTGTATTTGGGGCATAGATGTTCAGGATTGAGAGTTCTTCTTGTTGGATTTTTCCTTTGACAAGCAAGTAGTGACCTTCCATGTCTCTTTTGATGACATTAGGTTGAAAGTAAATTTTATCTGAAATTAGAATGGCAACTCTGGCTTGTTTCCTGGGACCATTTGCTTGTAGAATTGTCTTCCAGCCTTTTACTCTAAGGTAGTTTTTGTCTTTGAAACTGAGGTGTGTTTCCTGTATACAGCAAAATGTAGGGTCCTGTTTACGTAACCAGTCTGTTAGTCTATGTCTTTTTATTGGGAAATTGAGTCCACTGATGTTAAGAGATATCAAGGAGTAGTGGTTATTGTGTCCTATCATTTTTTATTTTAATTTTATACTTGTGTGGTTATCTTCTTTGGGTTTGATGAAAGAAGCTTAATATCCTGCTTTTTCCAGGGTATAGTTTCCCGCGTTGTAATGGTGTTTTCCCCCTATTATCCTTTGTAGGGCTGGGTTTGTAGAAAGATATTGTGTATATTTGGTTTTGTCATGGAATACTTGGTTTCTCCATCTATAGTAATTGAGAGTTTCGCTGGATATAGTAGTCTCGACTGGCATTTGTGCTCTCTTAGAGTCTGCATGAGCTCCGCCCAGGATCTTCTAGCTTTCATGGTCTCCGATGAGAAATCTGGTGTAATTCTGATAGGTCTTCCTTTATATATTACTTGCCCTTTTTCTCTTACTGCCCTAAGTATTCTTTCTTTGTTTAGTACATTTGGGGTTTTGATTATTATGTGATGGGAGGTATTTCTGTTCTGGTCCAATCTGTTTGGAGTTCTGTAGGCTTCTTGTATATTCATAGGCATCTCTCTCTCTTTAGGTTAGGGAAGTTTTCTTCCATAATGTTGTTGAAGATATTTGTTGGCCCTTTAAGTTGTAAATATTCACTCTCATCAATGCCTATAATCCTTAGATTTGGCTTTCTAATTGTGTCCTGGATTTCCTGGATGTGTTGGGTTACAAGCTTTTTGCATTTTCCACTTTCTTTAACTGTTGAGTCCATGGTTTCTATGGTGTCTTCGGAAAGAATCTGAGATTCTTTCTTCTATCTCTTGTATTCTGTTGTTGATATTTGTGTCTATGGTCCCTGATTTCTTCCCGAGGTTTTCTATCTCCAAAGTTGTCTCGCTTTGTGCTTTCTTAGTTGTTTCTACTTCTGTTTTTAGATCCTGGAAGTTTTTGCTCAGTTCCGTCATTTGCTTGTTTGTGTTTTCCTCTAATTCTTTAAAAGATTTTTTGTGTTTCCTCTTTCATGACTTCTGCCTGTTGATCAAAGTTCTCCTGTATTTCTTTAAGTGATTTTTGCGTTTCCTCCTTATTGGCTTTTGTATTCTCCTGAATTTCTTTCAATGATTTTTGTGTTTCCCTTGTAAGGGCTTCTAATTTTTGATCCATTTTCTCCTGAATTTCTTTAAGTATGTCCTTCATGTGTTCCTGTACCAGCATCATGACCAGTGATTTTAAATCCAAATCTTGTTTTTCTGGTGTGTTGGGGTATCCAGGACTTGCTATTGTTGGAGAATTGGGTTCAGATGCTGCCATAATGCCTTGGTTTCTGTTAGTAACATTCCTACATTTGCCTTTAGCCATCTAGTTCTCCCAGGTGTTAGATGGTCTTATTGTCACTGGCTGGTGCTTCAACATACTGTGAATCTTTAAGGTTATCTCTGCAACACTGATGACTGGGTTTCCTCTTGCACAGATTACTGATATGCTGCCTTCCTCTTTTGTGCCTTTGGAGTCCTTCTCAGTCTTGCCTCAAGCAATGTTATACTTAGGTTGTCAAGGTCAACCAGGTGTTCTCTGTCTGCTCTATTATGGAGTGAAGATGTTGTGGTGGGGGTCACTCCCTCTGTTGATTCTCACATAGGACACAGGTCCCGCGATGGACTGGCTTGCAGATGAACCTCCTCTGTGCTCAGTTCCTGAGTGCAGGCAGACCCCTGGTGGTTTGCACCACCAGAGATCTAAAGCTCAGGGTGATACAGTACCTAGTGATCCTTTTCTGTCCCGGCAGGCAGCAAATATGGCCGTGGGGCTTCTCGTAATAACGCTTTTTATTTGTCCCATAGAAGCACCAATTGATGCAAAATGAGCATGCGTATTTAAACGTCGATCATACCAGAACTGCTCAGCAGCTCGATATAGTAACACCCCTTTGCTGTCTGAAGCATCTCCAGTGGAGGCATGAGCATCTCCAAAGACAGTTGGCATGGCTCCAGTATCTGATGAGGCTTACTAAGCTCTTTCTTAGATCACAAATATGTGTTGCTGGCTTAGGTCAAGGTGATTAAAGGTCTGGGAAAATATTATCTGAGGCAACTTTTCTTAACGTTTCTTAATCTCAGGACCCCTGGAGACTTCAGGGGTTCTGGTGATTACCTGAAAACATGGTCAAGACTGGGGTGTGTTTTGAGGGAGTGGGTATAAGTTAGATCTTAAGACTAACCTACAAACGCAGCTGCAATAATCAAAGTGTAAAGTTTGAAGGCAAACACATGCTGGAATTGCCCTAGAAATTAGCTAGGAAAACTTCCCCAAACAAATACACAGGCGCGTGCGCGCGCACACACACACACACACACACACACACACACACCAAGTTTTTCACATTAAAAAAATAGGACTACAAAAATAAATTAAAATTCCAGAGATGAAGAGATGTCTTTGTGTGTAAAGTTCTTGTCTTGTAAACATGAGATAAGTTTCTATCCTGAGACTTTATGTAAAAAACAAGTCACACATGTCTATAACTCCAGCTCTGAGGAGGTAGACAGAACATCCATCCTGGAAGCACACTGACCAGCCAGTGAAGCCAAACCAGTAAGCTCTAAGATAACAAGAGATCTTCAGGTATGGGGAAGGAGGGGAGAGAGGGCTAGAAGAGAAAATAGAAATCAATGGGGGGCATCTCTAAGATTAGGGAGGTGGGAATCTTTGGAGGTGACCCTGGATGAGATTTCTACTCACAGGAGATATGAAGACTGAAGTGGCCAACATTTGTACCCAGGTTGGATGTCTAGTGGACAGAGGAGGACATAACCCACCCACAAAACATTCAACCCAAAATTTGTCCCACTACAAGATGAAAAGAAATAAAAATGGAGGAGAGACTGAGGGAATGGCCAACAAATGACTGCTCTAACTTGAGACCTACCCCATGGGAGTGAGCTAACCCCTGACAGTATTAATGATAATCTGCTAGGCTTGCAGACAGGAACCTAGAGTAACTGTCTTCTGAGAAGCTTCATGCAGCAGTGGATGGAATAGATTCAGAGACTCATAGACAAACATCAGGTGGAGCTCAGGGAGTCTTGTGGAAGAGTTGAGGAAAAGGATTGAGCAGGCCAAAGGAGAAGGCCACCACAAGGAGACTTGCATAGTAAACTAACCTGGACCCATGGGAGTTTGCAGAGAACAAAACAACAACCAAAGAGCATGCTGGGGCTGGACTTAGGCCCCATACACATTTGCAGCAGATGTGCAGCTAGGTCTTCATGTGGGTCCCCTGACAATTGGAGTGGGGATTTTCTCTGACTCTCTTGCCTGAAATTGAATCCCCTTCCCCTAGCTGGACTGCATGGTTGGGTCTCAGCAGGATAGGATGCATTAATCCTGCCTCTACTTGATGTCTCCTATCAAGCAGATTGCACACATGCACACAGGCACATATGCACGTGCACACACACACACACACACACACACACACACACACGCATGCACAATGTCTAACTACTGATAACCACAGAAATGCACTTTCTCTTCAAATCGCCACATTATCACATAAACACATTAGCTGCAGCTAAGGGTTTTGTTTTGTTTTTAGAATTAGATTCTTTCATTCAACCTAACCATGTAAAATTAATCCAATTTGCTTTGTGTGACAGTTCCTTTCATTTATTGTATAAATTATCACATAGTATATCTGTGTGATCTATTGAAAGACATTTGAGTTGTATTCCAGCTTCTGGAAATTACGAATAAAGATGCTGTAAACATATGCACTAATTTTTATATGAATGTACAACTTTTAAAATCTGTCTTAAGGTAAGGCATTCGTTATGTGTTGTGTGAACAAATGAACTCACAAAACTTGAGTACTTAAATCAATGCACATAGGTTTATGTCATCATTTCCCTGAGTGGGGGATCTAAACATAGGAGAGTTGTACCCTCCAAGATTTTCATAAGATATGATCAACCCATCCAGTAATCTAAAGATTTCAAGTCTAAAGAATTTTACTGAGTAGGGTGTGATCCACTGTAGGTTCTTGTATTGATGAGCACAGTACTTCTTTAGCTATGGCTCCATTTGTTCTTTGTTGCTTGACACATGAATGTGCCCTGGGTGGTGTGATTGGGTATGACAATCTGCTTCCTGGAACATGTTCCTGGGTAACTTCTACTATCAACCTGCATAGATTACCTGGTGAAAACCATTTAGGCTCCTGGATGATGCACAAAGCAAGCTCACTGAGGAATGGGACTTTTCTCATTCAGCAAGGCAGAACTACATGGAAGAGCTTGTGATGTAACACACTGGGGTGCCACAACCAATTACATTAAAACTTTAGAACTTACTACCTTGTCTAGAGTGACCCCCCCCCATACAGCAGGGAGCTGTATCTTTGTTACCAGAGAGTATCATCACAAAGAAGAACTACAAAACTCTGTCTCTTCACATGGAAGAGAGTCCCCATGAGCAATCTCTACTGGAAGCCATCCATGGAGAAACAGCTCCAGTGGCTAGGGAGGAGTGCACAGTCCTGAAAGTAGAATCCACACTATACACACTAGAAGCTCCACTTGGAACATGTTCAGATACACTTCCAGAATGTAACAAGGATCCTTTGCAGATCAGGGGATGATGCTTGGCTTTGAGTATTTAAACCATATAATTGGGGTATTGAAAGTAAAGTCTGCATGAAAATCTAGGAAGAGAACCTAAGACCACTGACCAACAGAGATCAGTTGGGAAAGAATGAAAATAAGGAGATGGGAAAGTCAAAGCCATGTGGGAACTCAAAGGTTCCATAAAGCATCTTTATCAAAGGTGATAACTACTAAAGGAATTAAAGCGAAAAATGTTACCAGTGCTACATTTTGAGAAATAAGTTCTAGCTAGATATAGAATCAGTGTTTTACAATTACAAGAGAGAGAGAGAGAGAGAGAGAGAGAGAGAGAGAGAGAGAGAGAGAGAGAAGGGATAAGGGAGAGCAGTTAAAATTATAGATGTGAAATTAGTATAGCAGAAGTATACCCAGAACAATCTGGGATTAGATTTCAGATGAATAAGCAGTGTGGAGAGAAGAGACCCTGAGGGATATGGTGTAGCATATGCCTAGGATTCTGTCTGGGATAATAGAAAGGTTCATGGTAAATACAATATAAAGTCCTTTGAATTCTATTTTCAATTTGCCAACTTGCTAGCTGCGTGTCTCAGAAAAGCCCCTATGGCTCTGAGGCCTCCATTTTCTCATCAGAGCATTGAGGATGATAACATTGTTCCCTTAGGGTTCATGTGAGTATAAAAAGTAATCACTCATAGAACTAGAGACGTGGCTGCTCTTCCAGAGGTCCCAGGTTCAATTCGCAGCACCCAAGTGCTGTGACCATCTGAAACCCCAGTTTTCAGAGAATCTGACACTTTCTTCTGTCCTCCAGAGGTACCAGATGTCAGACATACATGCAGATAAAACACCCATATATAAAATAAAATCATATAAAATAATTTTTAAAAATTAATCACATATTTGAGCTCATGCCAAAAGGCTGTTTATCATGTAGTAGTATTGATAGCATCACTGGGTAGCAAAAGGTGATAGAACAATATCAAGGAAGAATCTATGTGACTCATTAAGAAAAAATTACAACATGCATGAAAAATAAGTGAATGGTCATTGGTTTCAGTGAGGAAACAAAAAGGCAAGAATAAGTAAGTTGGATGGTCACACTCTCCAAGAAACTTCAAAGAAATGGAAGAATTAATAGGAATGGCAGAGATAATCAACGGTTATAGTCAGCAAAGTCTTCTCAAAGACCATACTTAATCGTGTTGATTCTATCTAAATGTATGTTCTACTTCTTACTGAAAACCAGTTCATACAGAGACTTACAGGGGGAAATGGGATTAGGAATAGAGTAAACAGGGTCAAAAGAAATAAAAGGCATTGCATATAAAGTGGGCCACAAGCTCAACTGTACTATTTCTATAGGATTTTGGTTTCCCACAGGGCATGCAGAACAAGAAGTTAAGTACTCAATGAAGCAGAGAAAGTCATGTACTCATTCTTCCTTCCGCAGATGCTCACAAGTCGGGAGAAAATCTAGGGAATAGACTGACAGCTCTCTGATGATGAGCCAGGCCACTCTGTCTTCCTGGTTTGAGCAGCAGCCATGGCACAGAGCAGGCAGGCTGCCACCATAAAAATTCAGCAATCCTGGGCACGGAAAAAAACGTTGTGAGAGTTTCTCGAAGGGAAAATGCATGGCCCAGCCATTGAAGAAGATGGAAACAACGTATAAATAGATGCAGGAGTGTGGCGTTTTGATGGCTGAAACCTAGGCAATGTGGAAAATGAGGGGAAAAGATGAAATGAGAACTGAATCTAATTATCCATTTCACTCTCTCCATATACGGAAATCAGATGCTTGTGGACTCCCAGGGGAAATTCATATCCCTGAAAGTTATTCAGTCCCAGGGTTTAAGTTGCAGCAGATAAAAAAGGAACTGTATAACTACATTGGTGTTTGAGCTGCAAGATGAGCTTCAGGGCCATAAACCAAGGCCAGTCCCTGAACCACTTGAAAATAAGTAACAGAAAGTGTCTTCGCCCACTTGTCCAAACTTGCTGATAATGTCTTAGAAGTGCTTAAATATTTTCTCATTAAAAAAAAAGTTGCACATGGTGGTAGCACACAACCTTAATCCTAACACCTCAGAGGCAGATGGATCTGTGAATTCAAGGCCTGGTAAACATAGCAAGCTCCAGGACAGGTAGGGCTATGGTAAAGACACCCTGAATAGATAGATAGATAGATAGATAGATAGATAGATAGATAGATAGATAGATAGATAGATAGATAGATAAAATAAAACAACTTATGATGTTTTTACTAGTATTAGATACTTTGGATTAAAGTGCCCAGAAATTTTGAATAAGTATGAAATCCAAACACTTGAAGCAAGGCTTGAATTTTCAGTAGAAAGAAGAGGATTGCCATTTTAAGGTCACTGGTCCACTCAAACTTCATGCGTATTAAGCTGTATTTGTAACAATTCACAGGGCATCAACATATGTCCGTGAGAAGACATTCAAATGCTCTTCCTAACTTTCTAATCATTCATCATTTCTAAACACAGGACTAAGCAAGGTGAGCTGAGATACATTCACCTGGCAGAACCCGGGGGAGGGGTGCTTATAGACAGCAACTCCAGAAATATGTTGGACTTAAGTTACTATATGTATATTTTTTTAAAAGAATAAGCCAGATGCCTTTTATTTGTCTGTGGTAGAAAATGAAAATACTGAGTACACTCAGCTAGCTTTTCAAGAAATCGTTTTAATATAATTTCAAAAGAGTTTTGCAGAGCCTCAAAAAAGTAAAAAAAAAAAAAAAAAGAGAGAGAGAGAGAAAGAAAATCTCCAGGGTCAGTTGAGTGCACTCTCTTGGCAAGATGTGTCCGGCTAGAGCACCCTGGAGATAGGCTGCCGTTTTCTCGTTCATTTCAAAACGCATGGAGGAATGGCTGAGTAGGACCACAGAGCTCCGTAGAATGGCGCATGCGTGAGGAAACATCTCTAGGCATCACTTCCAAAGACTTGAGAAATACCCTTGCATATTCTGTCTACACTTCCTAGTCAGGCTCTGAACCCGTACATTTAGAAATGACAGGAAGCAAATCATGATCTGTCTTTGTTTTTTTAATTAGATATTTACTTTATTTACATTTCAAATGTTCTCTCCTTTCCTCATTTCCCCTCCAAAAACCCCTTATCCCCTCCTGCCTCCCCCTGCTCACCAACCCACCCACTCCTGCCTCCCTGCCCTGGCAGTCCCCAACATTGAGGCATCAAGCATTCACAGGACCAATGACCTCTCCTCTCATTGGTGTCTGAAAAGCCCATCCTCTGCTGCATATGCATCTGGAGCCATGGGTCCCTCCATGTGTACTCTTTGGTTGGTGGTTTAGTCCCTGGGAGCTCTGGGGGTACTGGTTGGTTCATATTGTTGTTCCTCCTATGGGGCTGCAAACCCCTTCAGCTCCTTGGGTCCTTTCTCTAGCTCCTCCATTAGGGACCCTGTGCTCAGTCCATTGGTTGGCTGTGAGCATCAACTTCTGTATTTGTCAGGCACTGGCAGAGCCTCTCAGGAGACAGCTATATCAGACTCCAGTCAGCTAACACTTTTTGGCATCCACAATCTCTGAACAGAGTCCTCAGACTTTAAAGCAAGTGCCTGGGTTGGGGATAAACGGAGCACTGTGCACGTCCGTTACATAACGTTTATCTGTGGGAACCGCCTTAGAAGGCCAACTGCGCCTCACAAGAAGTGGAAATTCTTGGAAATAATGACTTCATAAGAGGTGAAGAAAACAGCACAGCCAGGGCAACAATGTTTTCTCCTCAGAAGCCTGATGTCAGTCAGTTTTAATTGAATCAAGATTCAACTTTCTAATACGTCTATGAGCAGACACATCTTATCATAAGCAATGGCCTGTTTTTTAACACTACAAAGGTCAATTAAATAAGATCTCTGTGTCAGTTGGAGAAAGGAAAAAGGTTTAGAACATATCCATGGTCAGTTTTTCCAGTATTAGGAGTGTTGGTCCATTAACTGAAAGTCAGAAAGCAAAATGGCAAATAAAGGCAATATACAGGACTTACTGGTTTAGTTCTAGAAATGCGACATCCTTAGATAAAGACTATCTAGCTAGAAATTATCCTTGCCTTAAAATTAAAACTAACCCTTTACTTCTATAACTCATATTTTAGTCACCTAACTCAGAGATTATTATGAACATTTTTGCTTGGATATTCAATAAACACCCAATTATTTCTCCAACTTTCCAGTTCTTGCTTAGGATTAATATTTTCAATTGTGATGGAAACTGGGTCTGATTGACAAAGTTGACTCATGATTTAATATAAAGTTATTTTTTCTACACCCACCAATAACCCATTCTGAAACTCACCCATTTTGGCAAAAGTGTGGGAAATATAAATCTTAGTGGAAACTAAACGTATTTTTCCCATCCAAATCCCAGCCCTCCACCGGACTCAGAAGAACGTGTATCTTACTCTTCTGCTGTTGTCTGCAAAGGCAGCCACAAGATTACAGCTCAGAGAGCAGACAGTCCTGGGCACGCTGTGTTCATGCTCATTCCTTTGCATAATCATTGCACCAGCAATGGTTATCAGTGAGAAGCGGTTCGGCAATTAAATGATAGTAATTACAAAAGCGTAAACAAATCAGGAAAGAAGACAAACAGGAGGGAATTAAAGATGGAGGCTGTGGACACGTTCAGGGATTCATGCACTCTCTGAACATGAGTTGCCTTAAAAGGTGGACAGGAATATCAATAAGAATACTGACTTTTCAAAATCTCGACACTTTCTTCAGTGAGGTAGCCTGCTCTTCAGGAAATAACCCTCACCCATGTTCTTGTAAGCAATCCTAATTAAATTTATTGAGTCACAAATGAACACACATGTCATGAAAACCTCTGTTTAGAGCTAGTTAGCATGGACATCAGTGGGCACGGTGGGAGAAAAGATACTGTAATGCCATTATTGAAATAAATTATATACATTGATAGAAATTCCATTGTGAAACTCATTATTATATATAAGTAATATGCAGCAAATCCCAAAAGCTTAGAATGTCTCAAATCAGCAACAGAAACAATCAGTGGAGGAAAGGTTCACAAAAAGGTACCTTAGATAAATGGGCAGACAGGAAGAGAGAAAGAGCTTAAAACCACTTATCCCAGGTCTCCCCTTCTGCAAACTTCCTCTGACCTCTGATATGTCAAGAGTCAAAATGCATATTATTTTTTCATTGTTGAATAAATGATTTCATTCACACTCAATTGGGAACATAGCAACTCCTTGGATATGAAGGTCGTTTATTAAAATAATAGGAGAAATTGGCTTTTGTTGTCTTCACATAGTGACCAATGAATGCAGAGAAGAAAGAAAAGAATCAGTAGTATGTAAGAAATGTAGTGATCAAATGTTTTAGAGGGAAGCCCAAGGAAGGTCTGAGACCTCATTGTGCATCATTTGCAAATCCTATTTTTCATTCATCCTGTCTGTGCAGAAAGTATGTTTTTAATTCAAAGATCTTATGTTGTCCCAAGTATAATAACCATAGCAACTGCATTCAATCAAATGTAAACAAAATAAACACTAGCACACTGAAAATGCAATACAAAGAACTGTGAATATTTACAAAAACTATATTTCATAAATGGTTAATCTCAAAAATGATACATATATACATATGTGTGTACATAAATATTTTCCATATAGAGATATATTTATAATTTTGTCTAGTTGCATACAATTTGGATATAAGCTATTGACTATACAATGTATCTTTTCCATCAAAATAAAACGTTACATGCATTTTATGTTCTGATCACAGAACCATTTAAAATGAGTGCTTTGTAATTTTTAAAGTGCACAATGCTGTATTGTTGACTCTGCTCACAGAGTTTGATAGCGGGGTCTCAACAGCTTAGTCATCTTCTTGACTGACACTATGATTGTTAATTAAGCCTTGTTTCCACTTCCTCCCATCCTGAGAAACACTTTTTTCTCTTTGACTTTATGAGTTTAAATATTTTTACTATATCTTTGCCTTTGTGTGTGTGTGTGTGTGTGTGTGTGTGTATGTGTGTGCCTGTATATGTATGCATGGGTGTGTGTGCATGTGTATATGTATATGTGTGTGAATGTGTATGTGCATGTGTGTACATGTGTGTATGTACATGTGTGTATGTGTTACCTGAGTATATGCGCATGTTCAAGGAATGATAGAATGGCAAAATAATAGAAACTCAAATAATTCTTCATTTCAATGCTAAAAGGACTTGAATAGGCAGTTCCTTAAGAAATGCATAGAGATCATCAAGTATAGAAAGGTACAGATTAAAATTATTTACATCATCTGATATCTTTCAGAACCACAAGAAAGCAAAATATGATGCACAGAAAGTAGAACCATCTACAAACTATTAATAGGAATGCAAACTATTGGAGCTGCTATAAAAATCATCATGTAGAAGACTTTCCAAACGTTAGGAAATAACCTTACCATGTAATTCAGAAATTGTTCTGGGTATTGATGATGATTAATGGAAACTTTGTTCTAGGAGAAGAATTAGAATTCTTCTGCTCAGCTCAGCATATTCACAACAGTCAAAATAAAAAATGACCTTGAAGTCTATTGATGGTGACCAGATAAAGGAAAGGCAGGAGGCAGTGTAAGCACAGAATACCATTTGGCCTTATAAAAAGAAAAAGCAAATGGATAATATTGCATAGTAAGACTGAACTTTAAAATAGTTAATCACAGAAAACAATAAACCAAACACAGAAAAACATAAATTAAAATATTACATTTAGACAACATGCTAAAACAAACTCAGGACCAATAGAGAGCGCAATGTGTACAAATGCTGAACAAAAAACCTAAAATGGAACCTGGGAAACTATAGAGTGGAAATAGAGAGCTGACTCCTAGAAAATATCATCCTGAGTGAGGTAACTCAGACCAAAAAGGTCATGCCTGGTATGTACTCACTAACAAGTGGATATTAGCCAAAAAAAAAAAAAAAAAAAAAAAAAAAAAGTACAGAATACCCAAGATAGAGTCCACAGAACTCAAAAATGTCAACAAGCTGAATGGCCCAAGTGAGGACACCTCAGTCCCCATTGGGAGGGAGAAGAAAGCAATCACTTGGGGGACAGGGAAGGGAGAAACATGGGAGGGAAAGGGAATGGGAGATCGGAGGTGACTATGATCTGGTATTGGGTAGGAGAAAAGGACTGTAGCCCTGAGGGCCAACAGAAAGAATGGAAACAGGTAATCTTAGGATGTAGGAGTGGGGGGAACCTGCAGAACATAGAGGTGAGAGACTCTCAGAACTCAAAGGGAAGGGCCTTAAATGAAATGCCCTACAGTGGGGAGAGAGAACTTGTAGATCCCACTTCCAGCAGAAAGACAGGACATCAAGTAAGGGGTAGGGTTGTCATCCCACATAGGGTTGTCATCCCACAGTAAAAAAAAAAACTCTGGCTCATAATTGTTCCTGGCTGAAAGAACTGCAGGGATAAAAATGGAGAAAAGTCTATGAAAAAGGAGGTTCAGCAATAGGCCCAATGTGGAATCCAGCTCAAAGGGAGGTCCCAAGGCCTGACTATTACTGAGGCTACGGAGTGTTCACAAAAAGGGACCTATCATGACTGCCCTCTGAAAGACCCAACAAGCAGCTGAAAGAGTCAGATGTAGATATTTACACCCAACCAATGGACAGAAGCTGCTGACCCTTGTGGTTGAATTAGAGAAAAGCTGGAAAAAGCTGAGGAGAAAGGCGACCCTGTAGGAGGACCACAGTCTCAATTAACCTGGACCCCAAGATCTCTCAGACACTGGACCACCAACCAAGCAGCATACTCCAGATGATATGAGGCCCCCAGCACATATAGCAGAGGACTGCCGGGTCTGAATTCAGTCAGAGAAGATACAGCTAACCCTCAAGAGACTGGAGGCCCCAGGGAGTGGAGAAGTCTGGTGGTGTGGGGGTGGGGGTGGGAGAGGAGGTATGGGATATGGAACAGTCAGAGAGGGAACTGGGAGGGTGATAAAATCTGGAGTATAAAAAGAAAAATTAAATTAAATTTTAAAAAAGTTACAAAGCACTCATGTTAAGTGTTTCTATAATCAGAACATAAAATGAATGCAATATTTTATTTTGATGGAAAGAGTACATTGTGTAATCAGTAGCCTATATCCAAACTACTTGCAACTAAATAAAATTCTAAAGATTTATAAACCAAAAGATGTCTTAAGACAGTTGCGAAAAACAAACAAAAGATACAAAATCAAAGTTGGCTAAGATTCTAGATGAAAATGAGGTCACTTCTGCAAAGATACTGAATTGTAGAGAGGTGTGTGCTGAAGAGTAATCACAGAGGAAGGATCACTGCCCTTGACTTGTAGCTGAGTGGGACAGTTGAGTAACACTGTCATATGTAACACACTACATATATATTCATTTAGATTTAACTAAAACAGAATCACAGCATTTCCTCCCTAACTTTTCTCCTTACTACCCCTCCCATATTCATTCTATCACCTACTGCTCTGCCCCACAAAATTCATAGCTTCCTCTTCTATAGACATTCTTGTTACATATACATATAAACACATGAGTATTTATTCAAACAAAGCATGCAATTTATATAGATATGTGCATATTCGTTCTCAATATGACTCTTCTTGTATGAATATGCATTTATATATAGAGAGAGTGAGAAAATAAATAGGATATATTTATTGTGTCTTTAGGGGAAACGAGAGAGACAGAGACATATAGACAGAGATTCCTGAGATATACAGTCTGGATAATGACATACCCTCTAAGAAACTTGGACACAAATCCTAACTGCCCATTAAACTATGAATTCACTTGCCATCCAATTATCTCTTTGGGAACATGACCAGCTAGTGAGGAAAGCTTCAATTCTTAACAAGAATTTCCACTAGAAACAGAAAACCCCTATCAGAATAGTAATAGCAGAATATTTTTCAAGGTAAGTTAGGAATAACTTCTCAATATAAACTTGAGTGTGAAATTATAAATAACTTTACAGTTTCTACCCCAGACTTTTGTGAGAAGTCTTAAGACATTCCTTTCCATCTTTATACAAAATCTCATGTTATCATTCAGTTCTAAGATTTCTTTTTTAAAAAGATTTGCTTTATGTGTGTGAGTATACTGTAGCTGTCTTCAGACACACTAGAAGAGGGGATTGGATCCCATTACAGGTGGATGTGAGTCACCATGTGGTTGCTGGTAATTGAACTCAGGACCACTGTAAGAATAGTCAGTGCTCCTAACTACTGAGCCATCTCTCCAGCCTGCTCTAAGATGTCTTACACATGATGAGATAGCTACATCAAGTGGACTTCCCTCCTTCCCTTCAATTGTCTGGAAGCCAGCATGAACAAAGAAGATAACCTTCATCATGTATTTTTAAAACAAACATTTCTAAATAGTACAGCTTCTCAAAATAATTAAGTTAATAAGAATAATAAAGAAAAATACTAAAAGTTATAGCAGAAAATTGTAGAATGTGGGTTAATCAGAACCAAGAGTCTGTTGATATGGAAGTGTAGAATTCTATTGTGTTACTTAGATTTCAGGGTTTCAGGTTGGTAGGTTGATTGGTTGCTCGATTTTGGTTTTCTAAAACATCTCTAAGAAAAAAAATAAAAGCAAACAAAATTTAAAATCTTGATGTATTATTAGGGAAATTTATATGGAATAATCTACTCAGCATCTAACAGATGTTGCTGCTATTTTAGGAAATTACAATATCTCAATAGAACCCAGCATTTTACCGCCATACCCAAGAATGTCTCTAACATAACTTTGGAAGGAACTACTGCTGCATTGTCTTGGTTAATTCAAGATCTGAGACACATTTGAATTCTGACTCCCTCAGCAGGACATAGGTAACTTGGACAATTTTTGTGAGGTTCATGTTGCATATGTCCTTTGCTCAATTAATAAATTGGATTTGATAATGCTTATTTCATAGCTGTTTTAAGCACTCAATTAAGGAGTCTATATACCCAAACAGTACATAATGTTTAGCTCATAAATATTAACTGTTTTCATAATTACTAAGCATATGGTACATCACTTTGTAATGAGTAACTGTGATTGTCAAGGTGACAGGATTGAGCATCACCTAGGAGACATACCTCTGGGTGTATCTAGAAAGCATCTACAGAGAGATGTAAATAAGGAGGGGAAACCCTCCAAGGGGAGGAGCACTATTCTAAAGGTTGAGGTCCCAAAATGGGTAATGGGCAAAATGCAATTATAGGTTCATTCTTCATCTTTGTACTTCTGATCCTAGGTGCAATGAGGTCAACTACCTTATAGCAAAAGCGTCTCTTCCCTACATGTCTTGGCCACCATGGTGAACTGGATCACTTTAAATTAGGAACCAAAATAAATTTCCCCCCTCAGTTGCTTCTGTCTGTATTTTGTCACAGTAAGAAAAAGGGAGCTAATAGTACAATTACATTTTTAGGTTCAGAAAGCATCAGTGAGTCTTAGGGGGAGTTATGTGTAGGACTGGAAAAACTTCTGAAGGCAAAGAGAATCCCTTGGATGATTCCATAACATACCAAAAAGAAGAACTGTCTTCCATGCTATCCTTCCTTAAAACCAAATCCTTGTTTCAATTAAGGCTTAGTCATGCAACTAGCTGGGGTTTCCAAGAAAATAATGTCTCTATATCTTTAGTATCTAATTAAATACAAAAAGAAATGCAAGAGGTTAGCCAAGCTTTTGATTTCAGACATGAACAATCTCCAGCCCCCTCAGCACACCAGCATTTCACTCCTCCACATTTATCAACAGGAAAAGGTGGTGAGATTGTGGTGCCTGCTGTAAAAGAAGTTACATAGGAGGGGAAGGAACCAACACAGAGATCTTTCACAGTTCTGTGTCTACTCTGATACATTTACTTCGTTTGGCAGAGTGATTTTGTTGGTTTTTTTAGTTGACAATATAATCTTTCAAATGAGACCAAATTTTAAAATGCGATCACTGTCCAGCTCAGTTTTAATACTAATGATATATTCTGGACTAATGTTATTAACTATATGTTTCTATATGTTATAATGGTTATTGTGGGGTTTATTTTACTTGTTGATACTGCCTCCTATCTTATGCTTTGCTCTTAATATTTTTGATTGCCATACAAAATAACTAGTTTTCTTATGCATTTCCTTAGGGACCTTTCCTCTCACTCATCATCATCTCTCTCTCTCTCTCTTTCTCTCTTTCTCTCTTTCTCTCTCTCTCTCTCTCTCTCTCTCTCTCTCTCTCTCTCTCTCTCTCTCTCTCTCTCTCTCTCTCTCTCTCATTCTCTCATGCTTTCCTCTTGTATTTTTCCATCACAATATCCCCCCTTTCCACCATAATGTCACCTGGGTTCTATTCCTTTAAAAATCTCCTTTTCTCGCCCCCTCGCTGGAATCTTCCTCACCATAGTAAAAACACATGACATATACAAACTCTGCTTGTATTAGCAATCATGGTAGGCTATATTATTTGTTAATATATTTCTATAAGCAAAATTGGCACCTCCCACTCTGTGGGTGTGGAGGAGACCATCTGGTTTGTTGTGACCAATACGTATGTGAATGCAGCATAGTATGAACAAGGCTAGCCTTGAACTGTTGCCTCTATGTGTCTTCTGCTGTCGGATTCCCAGGGCTTCTTGTCAGCATGGACATGAGTGTTTGCTACCACAGAGAGAGATACAGTGTTCTAACTCAAATGTGTACCTATAAAGCTGTTCTCACCGCTCTCTTAATGAAGTCGCTTCTTCTATCCATGGCCATGCTACTTATAATCATAATCATTTCTTCACTTCTGGCATCTGAATTCCCAGTGTTCCATGCTATGTCTAACCTTTGTGTCTTTGCTCTTTTAATTCTCCATGTTCTTTACATCCTTGTTCCTTTAGAATGGAACCTTCAAACAAGACTGCCATGTTTATTTTTTAAAACTGTAAGCTTCACTCACTCTCAGAACCTGCTCCATTAACATCCTCCCTTGGTGACAAACATGCTCAAAAACATCACCAGTGCTATCAACCACCTGCAGATGTCTACCACTACAACTTTCTCTGCTTTTCTGCCCATTCAACCCCATTCTTTACAAAAGCTACACACCTTTCCTTCCAATGATCTTTACTATAGTTGCTACTACAGCAAAACAAGAGCCTAGCTTAGTAGGTCAAAAAACAACTATTTTATTATTTAGTATATCCTTCAGAAAAAGGAATTGAAAAGGATTCATTGTGAATGTATACACCATACTCTATAATGTCAGGGTGATGGTGAAATATAAAGACAGCACAGATTCAAAGAATAAAAATTTAACTTTATATAGAAAGATGGTAAGGTTACACCTTAAATTACATGTTGAATGATAATTCATATTGAAACTATCTTCAAAAAATTATGATCTGCTAGAACATCATTTTGAATGATCTTATGTTCTCACAATTAGATCATAATTAAATTTAGAACAGAAAACTGTACTAAACAGCCCTAAGCTGCTACTATGACTTGAGGGCTACCTAGAAAGCTTCTGGATTCGGTTCACGGTTCACACTGGAAGATTGAAGAACACAGAATCTATCTCTATTGTCAGCAGTATTCTATTGAAGTGTTCTCTCAAGAAAGAAATAAAGAAAGAAAGAAAGAAAGAAAGAAAGAAAGAAAGAAAGAAAGAAAGAAAGAAAGAAAGAAAGAAAGAAAGAAAGAAAGAAAGAAAGAAAGAAGAAGGGGGAGGGAGGGAAAAAGGAAGGAAAGAAGGAAGGGAGGGAGGGAGGGAGGAAGGAAGGAAGAAGGGAGGGAGGGAGGGAGGAAGAAGGGTGGGAGGGAGGAAGGAGGGAGGGAGGGAGGGAGGGAGGAGGGAGGGAGGGAGGGAGGGAGGGAGGGAGGGAGGGAGGGAGGGAGGGAGGGAGGGAAAGGAGGTACCTGGTGCTTTTTCCTCTGACTGCCAGCTAAAATTACTGCTTACTTTGAGGACAGATTTTCTTTGCTCTGTTTTTTTGTCACTGGAAATGTCATCAAACACAAGCCCAGAGCTATATACCTCCTTGCTTGCTTCCAAATCCAGTAATTTATATTAAGCCTAACTGTTGTGGCAATATACAGTCTCTTTATTTTCTAACTACACAGGAACATCAGCCTAGAGAGACACTAGATCATCAATTCTTTGGTAAAGCAAGCAGACCTGAATCTAACTTAGGAGGAAAAAAAAACAACCTTGAGAATTTGTGAAGAAAATTTATTTTTACATTTTTTATCATTAGACTCAATGAGGAGGAGGCTCAGGTAATACAGGAGCAGGCTTTCTTACAGACTCCATTTCTCTTCTTGAATCTTTTAATTTTTTGAGACTATCATAAATGAATACACTGTATTTACATAATTTCCTCCCCACAATCTTCCATGCCCACTCTCTCTCCCATTCATGACCTCCACTGAGTAATTTTTATAGCTATGTTGTATGTGTTAGGGGTATGTATGTGTCTGTGTATGTCTGTGCTTCTGTATGTATAAAACTTACTGATACTTTTTACTGGCGCTCATATGTGCATGGGTTCATGGCTGACTACTTGGCATTAGATAACCTATTAGAGGGTTCTTCCTTGGAGAAAACGGCAGGCATTGATTTCTTATACCTCTTCATCTAGGAGTGGGGCCTTGTGAAATTTCCCCCATTCCCGTGTAGACAAAGAGGTTCCCATTACATAGACATGTGGTCCAGGGTTGTCCTCCTGACATCTTGTTTATGTAACCATGCCATTGAAATTCTAAAGGTACAGCCTCCCTATTATTTCTAGAAGATACTACCTCACAGTAGACATCCTGGTCCTCTGGCCCTTAAAATCTTTTTGCTCCCTCCTCTGTGATTTTTCTCTGAGGCATAAATGTAGCGGTTGCATTGTGGATGTACCAGTTGGAGCCAGAAACCTATAGTTGTGTATTCCCTGTGTTTTGACCACCTGTGGTATCTGTGATAATCTGTGCTACAAAAGGAAATTTCATTTCTTTATATTTGTCAATAACAACTCCCATCCTTCCGCCATGGTTTCTGGTGGTCGGACTCAGACATTGATGGCTGCATTCAGAACTCACTTATCTTCTCCCACATAGAATTCAGTATCTATAAAACTCTCTCTCTCTCTCTCTCTCTCTCTCTCTCTCTCTCTCTCTCTCTCTCTCTCTCACACACACACACACACACACACACACACACACACACACACACAAACACCACACACACACACACACACACAACACCTCAGAATTCGGTATCTCCAAAGTAGGCTCTGCTCACATCTAAGAAGTACAGGCCCCAACTATTCAGTCTCCTATACCTTTGAGTTTGGAACTCTAGCAAATCTCCTCTTACAGAACTTATCATCACTCTGGTCTCTATCAGGATTCGACAACCCACAGTCTTTCATGTCCATTTACAAATATATCTCAGTTGTTAATCTGACCATGTTGTCTCTGTAGCATTGCCAACCTCTTCCACCTTGGTGCATGCTACCCAGGAGCCAATTCTTCAGTATCCTCATCTCCATTCCTTCCTTCCTTGCCTTCTATGTGAATTTGGAAGTTCTCCAGAGAACCTAGCCACCGTGAATGTTCTCTCACTACTGACTGAGATACCATAGTAGAGGTGCAACAGTGAGTTTTCTCTGTCTTCAGTATCCTTTGGAATTCTTTCTATCCATCCACAATTGAACAAAGTATTATCAAAATATGCCAACCTTCAACTTAGTGGTTATCACCCCTTGCTTTTATTACTCTGATTCCATTTCTGCCTCCTTGATTACTGCCAAGCCTCAGGTGTTTATTGTCCTCCTGGTTAGTCTTCAGACTTCAGACTTCAGAGTGCTAGGGACTCATTGTAGACAGGCCTTTGGTCCTCACCATCCTCCCTGTGTGCAACAAATTTAACCCTACCCTATAGTGTCTCCATTGCTTCACATGACATGACCACATGTATGTCAGTCTTATACACTTATTCTTACTCTTCTACATTAATTCCTTCTCTCTTACTTAAGCCAGTGACTGCCTAAGGTATAAATACTTGCTAATTAATAGATAAATAAACAGCTGAATGAGTGGATATTGCTTCTAAAATGTAGTCTATGAAGGGATAGACAGATGGCTTTATAATCAAGCATCTTTAAAACTATGCCAGAGTATCCCAAGATTGGTTTCCTGAATACAGACTCACAACTTCCTGTAACTCCATCTCCAGCATATCCAACTCCCTCTTCAGCCTTCTACAGACATCTGTGAACAGATTATGTCTATACACTCATACACAGATACACAAACACATCAGAATTATAAATAAATAATATATTTTAAAATCTAAGTCCATGCAACCATCAAACTCTACAAGCCAAGATATCGCTCCTACTACCATTCAAGCAGTAAAGAACAGGTCAAAGTCAAATGGCTATGGAACTGATTAAGTATGCTGTATCAGATCCACGTAACAGAACAGTAGATAAAAAGAGAATAAAACAGAATTCTAATAGTTGATTCATATTTGTTGACTTGGAAAAATATCAGTTAGTCTATGTTAAAGGAGAGTTATATAACAAAATGAAACTCAATGTGTGTTCCCTTTTATGCAACATTATGCAGCCTCATAATGTTGCATATAAATCATGCCTTCCTATACATGCATATGTGGTCTGGGGTCTAGAATTCCATCTGAAGTTTTAACAGATAAACCCTAAAGAACCTGGGAATTATTCCTGCTTTCTTCCTCCTATAATATTGTGCATCATTTCAGGTTCTGTCTGAGCATCTACTATGTTAATAATCAGAAAAATTAAAAGGAAAACTTCTACTATTAGTCTTTGACTCCTCATATAGATGATCCTAAAATTAAGCAATTTTTTAAAGAAAAATTTATTGTGTTTATTTTATACTATATTTAAATTCCCTTCATTTCCCCCTCTTATTATTTATTATTATATGAAATGTGAAGACACAGCACTGCAAACAATTAATAATAATTATTATTATAATAATTCTAGAAATATGATTAGATTAAGCTTTGCAAAGAGTCCTTTAATATAGCATCAAGTATGTTCACATTTTTATTGCTGATTATAATGTTCAACAGCCTGTGACACAACAATTCAGCCTTTGGCAGGCAGAGGACAGTTTCCATTTCTTTTAGTAGAAGATGTAGGGTGTGGAAACTTTCTACTTCCTTGGAAACTCTTCTGAAAATGGGTTTTCACTCAATTCAGCTTCTAAGTGTTTAAGAGGTGAGTGAATTTCTGAAAGTGGGCTGACTGTTTTAGGGCTGCTGGCAGGCACCGTAGCTTTCACACTGTGTGAAAGGAGGAAAAAGCCCATATTATTAAAATTTTGCCCTAGATCTCTTTCCCATTTCCTATTTTTTTTCATAAAGAGGCCAAAGAATCCAGGATAATTTTTCTATGGAAACATTTAAACTCAGCATTCAAATATTTACTTATGCAACTACATCTCTGAACAATAATTATGATACTAACAGAGTTAACATTGAGGAGAAACTCCAAGTAGAGAGATGCCTAAATTCCACGCAGCTCCTTTTCCTCTTGGCTTTAAGCCACTGTGTTACCAGATATGACAACCATTGCCACTCACCCTTGAGTGAGGATCAATGAAGTATCTCAGTTCCATATGATTTTTCTGGAAGAAAAAAAAATCAATGCTCTTAATTAGCTTTATTAACAGAAAATATAAGGAAGATGTTCCAAAGGATATAGGTTCTTCCCCTGTCTCTGAGGAACAGATTGATACCTTAGTCCATGTAGGTTGCTGTGACAAAATACCATAAATGGGTTAGCTTATAAACAGCAGACACAAATATCCCCTCCCATTCCTGAGGCTTGGGAGTGCAAATCCAAGACAAATTCATTATGTTTTGAGGGACTTTCTGGCTCATTGGAGTGTCTTGTGTCATCCCAGAAAAGGACAATGGGATTCTCTGCAGCCTGGCTCATCAGGGCATTACCTGTTCACATGCTGATCTTACAACCTATCTCCTAAATACTTAATATTGTTTGTTGTCTTACAGACTGGTGTTCCAACATATGAATCTGGAGAAGGAAAATTTATCTTCGTATTCAAATCATAGAATTTAGCTTCCTAGGACAAAAATCCTAAAAATAGCCAAGCCTTCTTGTCAGCTTTCCATGTCGCCATTTGCTTTTATAGGCTAACAAGCCATCGTTAGCCGATTCCCATGGGAGTCTTTCTGCAATCTCTATGAATGGAACTCAGCGAGCATGTGCGCATGAATTTTGAGGCTTATTATGTCTGTTCCCAAAGCTATCTTTCAAATTGCCAGGGTGACAAGAACGGGGAAAATAGAGGACAGCAAGTAATTAAACACATCCAATTCACTCTGCCATATCAGAGATGGGGTGTGGGATTCCTAAGGGCCCTGTGTCTTACTTCTCCATTTTCTTAACTCGACATCAGTTTCTACCATGGAGCACTCACACATCTCAGTTCTCAGTTTTGTTCTTTAGTGCAGTTTTGAACTTGAAGCCCATGGGGTAAGCTGCCCTCCTGAGGTCTCAGCTCAGCACACACTGCTCGACCACATTTGCACAAACATATTTTTCATTTGAGTTCTTTGTTGGTATCTGTCACCCAGTATCCTTGAACACTGACGTCTGAAGCAAAACATGGAAATGCTGTGTTCACCTCTCCTTTGCCTGCAGCTTTACAGACTGTCTCCAGCCCCTGTAAATTCCACCTCATCACCATGTCTGGAATCAATTCTACGTCTCAAATCTAAGTGTCATTTACACACTCCAATGCCCGTTATCTTTCATCTGGAGGACAGGTTGGCAGGCTACAGACCACGAGCCAATCCAGACACTGTTTGACTTTGTAAATCAAGTTTTATTGGGCTGTCTGTGGCTACTTTCACACTACAAAGCCAGAGTTGGATAGTTGCAGCATGGACTGACCATATGATACCTTAAGTCTAAAATATTTACTACCTGACTACTTAAAAAAAAGGTTTTAAAAAGCTTGCTAGCTTACTATCCAAACTAGAACAGTGGTCTCCTAAAACTTTATGTTGCTTAAATAATTGACTCAACAGAGAATTGATGGTTAAGCAGAGGAAAGAAACACAATACAATGCTCAGCTCCCAATAATAAGCTCACAATGACACAATCTTGTAGTCTCAGCACTGAGGCAGGAGGATCATATGTTCTTAAAGTAAACCTGAGATATATAGTGAGGCTCTGTCCCAAAAGAATGAAGAAAAATAAAACAACCAAGTAGAAAAAAAAATCCTTAAAACTTCTTCTTTTTTTCTGGGTACACAGGTTCACATTATTATTTTTTTTATTGGCAATCATTGAAACATACTTTAGATTGCATTAGTTTGTTTTCTATTATTATAATGAAAGAACAGACATGGGTTGTTGTTTTTTAATAAGGAAAAATATTCATTTTGTTTACAGGTCTTGGGATTCACTAATGAGGTGTGGATATCAGTCAGATACCTGCCAAAGCTTCACAGCAAGGGCACCAAAGAAAGAGTATGTGGAAGCAATCTCATAGTAGGACTGAAGCCAGAGAGTGAGGAGGGTGTTCAGGTAACACTTCACGTGTATAAGAAATGTTTCTGAGTTCAAAAGAACTATCTTTATGCCTCTTCAGGGAGCAGCTCTGGTGCTCCATAAAACTCCCTAGAGACCATATTTCTTTTTTCTTTTACTTTTTCTACATTCTTTGTTTATATTCCAAATGATTTCACTTTTCCTGGTTCCCCACTCCCCATAAGTCCCATAAGCCCTCTTCCCTCTGCCCATTCCCCAATCAAACCCCTCCCACTTCATGGTCCTGGTAATCCCCTGCATTGCTGCATCAAGCCTTTCTGGGACCACGGTCCTCTCCTTCCTTCTTCTTGGGAATCATTTGATGTGTTGTGTCTTGGGTATTTAGAGCTTCTGGGCTAATAGCCATTTATCAGTGATCACATTCCAAGTGTGTTCTTTTGTGATTGGGTTACCTATACCCAGAGGATTCCCCAGCATGCAATAAGGACACATGCTCCACTATGTTCATAGCAGCCTTGTTTATAATAGCCAGGAGCTGGAAAGAACCCAGATGTCCCTAAATGGAAGAATAGATACAGAAAATGTGGTATCTTTACACAATGGAATACTACTCAGCAATTAAAAACAATGAATTCATGAAATTCTTAGGCAAATGGTTGGAACTGGAAAATATCATCCTAAGTGAGGTAACCCAGTCACAAAAGAGACCATATTTCTTAACAGTTCTACAGCTTCCTAACACTAACAGTGAGAACCAAGCTTCTGACAAGGGAGTCCTTGGAAATTAAAATTAAGCCGCATCCAAACCTTCTCATACACACAGGTACGTGCACAAACACAAATTTTCATAAGTAGAATTGGAATTTTTTATTAAATGAGACCTCATTATGTTGTAAATACTAGTTTTAACATCCTCAGCTCACATGATTCCCCCACCTCCCTCAGATTTGGAGGATCTGGAATGATAATCATGTATCACAACTGGATGAGTTATGGCTTCAGCAAATTTCAATGAAGATTCTTCCTTTACAAGACTTAATAAAGGCTTTGTCTTTATAAACTCTTTGTCTACCTAATATTCACTATTACAAGGATATCTGGACTTAAGATATTTTACTAGTATAGATTATTATCCCATAGTCTGTGTGCTTGCACAATGTGATCATTTGACGTGTACAATATACAATGATCAAGTTGAGATAAGTAGCCTTTCTTTCTCCACAAATATATTCTAATCTTTATATTAAATCTTTGAACTTTCCTCTTTTATTTGTTTACAAAATAAATACTAAACTGTAAACAGTACACCCACTTCTGTGTTGTAGTACATGCAATACTTATCATCCTAGGCATCTCTATTGGGTACACATTCTAGGTCATAAAGAAAGGGAATATAAAGACCATTTTTCTCATTTGGCGTTCAAAGTCTTTTGAATCTGCTTACAGGCTAGCTTTGGGTCCATTCTCCAGTGTTGCTTCCTATTTTTTGCTATCATCTCTTCCATTCAGGAAGATTGTCTCTAAAATCACACACATCATTGGCCATTGAGACCTAGACTCTCTCTTCTATTAGAGACAATGATGTCACCAGACATTGTCTCTCAGGCTGCATCTTCCTTATTAGCTGCATTCAAGAGTAATGCCTACCTCATACTCCCACTGTCACCAGTGGAAGGCAATGACCAAGTCCTATTCAATAATACTCCCTTCATGGGACTCAGAAAATGAAGCAGACTCTCCATGAAACTATGGATTAAATCAAAGGGAATGAAGGAGACTTCTGTGCTAACTTACTCACTTGTCTGTACTGCAGTTTTCTCATTGTTTCTATTTTTTTTCTATGTTCATGGTCATGTGCACCATATGTGAGATCATCTGCTGCACCATAATGCATTATTCATATCTGAGAGCTTTTCCACAGAATGACTAATTTGGTGAACAAAATATTTGGAAGGTTTTTTTTTTCTCCATAAGTGTTTAAACTAAGAATGTGATATAGTTAATACAGTAAAATCTTAGTAGTACTCACCATGTATTACCATTAATAGGCTATAGAAAATATATTTCAACGTAATGTTTTATACAAAGCAAGGTGTTTCTTATGAAGTATTGGAGGGTTTTATTTTATTTATCTTAGTGTTTGTCTGAACACATTTCTATGCACCATGTTTGTGTCAGAAACCCACAAGAGTCAAAAGAAGGGATCAGATCCTCTGGAACTGGACTAACAGGTGATAGCTCCATGCAGGCAAAGACAGCCAATGCTCTTAACTATTAACCCATCTCTCCCTCCCATGTATCCCTTATTTTTAACTGATTCAATAACCGAACTTTGCAGAAAACTACAACAGTTAAAACCTTTAGGCAAGTTGTTATAGGGCTGAGAGAGAAAATAGGGAGACTGCAGTAGAGAACAAAAAAGACTGAATTGCCTGAATCCCAGTCTGTTGTGGGCACTGGGAATCCCCGATAGAAGGTGTTTCCAGGTCTGGGGACTGACACGAAGAAATGGGGATGGGAAGTGACAACAAGGTAAGAGAAAGTTGTATCCATGCCAAGATTTGGTCGTGTCTTCCAGATTTCTATGCTGAGGGCTGAACTCCCATATTTCAGACTGTGACTGTATCTGGAGACTTGCTCTTTAAAGAGAAAATTGAAGTGAAATGAGACAAGCAGGTAACTCCTAATGAGATATGACTAACTTACTGATAAGAGATTGGAACACAGGCATACATAGAAACAAGAGTATATGAGAGCAGAGGGAGAAGACAGCCATGTACAGTGCAAAGGGGAGGGGGCAAGGAAGAAAAGAATCAGAGTCAGTGACCTGGGGTCAAACCCGGGGCCCACATTGGACCATGAGAAAAGCAACTCCTACCAAATTTCTCCTGACCTTCATATACATGCTGTGACACAAATGTACATGCAAGCACACACATAAAAATAAATAAATATAATTACAATTTCAGTCAGCCTCCTGACACCTTGATCTCCAAAGTCCTACCTCCACAAATTTGGAAATACAATGTTCTGAAACCGTATAACTCATGCTGTTACGACAACTCTAACAAGTATGCCTATGTCTCAAGTTAATTGAATAGATGTAGCTAGATCGGAGAGATCAAATAGATATTTTATTATGCCTTTTCAGAAAGACAAATTGAAGAAGAATTTTTCAAGGTAGGAACTCTAAACTTTGACTTTTCCAAGCTCCATATTTCAGTTGGAATGTTTCCAAAATGAAAACTTCTTAGGAGAATTAATTTATACTCTACCTTCTTCCCTCCATGTCATTCGTCTGTCCAATCACAAAAGAGTTCAACTGGAAATAGTCTCTGGCTTTTCTACCTCTTATGTCTCCCCTGTATGTGGTGAATTTTAATTCACTTACAGGGAATAAACCACACTCTACACCTCTGGTTTGCTTGGTTGGTTATCTTCTTGCTCATCTAACAGTTGTGCAGATTCATATTAACAAGAAGCCATAAATAAATAATCATCCTAGCTTTTACAAGAAATGGAGATTGTAAGAGCCAATGCAGTGAAGTACAGTGACACAGGGTCTTCCATATACAACAGGGTCATCGCACATATGACATGAAAGCAGCTGTAACTTTATGTAAATTACATGCACAAGATTAAGCCAAATTAAAAAAAAAATCCCAGCATGGGTAAAGTCCTACCCCTTTTCTGAGAAGCTATTGGCTGTTTTGAGAAAGTCGGGTTTTGTCAGGGCTATGGTCCCAAAGGGGTTACCCATGCATTTCACCCAGGTACATACAGGCAGCACTATGTAGGCTCCTCTTTTTTAGGAAGATAATACATGAAATAAGATGGGAATATTGGATGTTCGGGGAAAAGAGAAATTAAAGGAGAAAGAATGAACTGTTAGAATTCATCAAAACAGTATAAGTATGAGCAAAATTCTCAATAAAAAAGAATTGTTCCATACTGTGGACCTATACATTTAAAAATAGTTTCTGCCCTGGTGAGCTTTTGTTTTTAGTAATAGAGTCACAGATAGAGACATCAAGCATCAAGGCTAATAATAAGTAATGTATTTGTGTGTTCTGAACAAAATAAACACACTGCACATTATGAAGCCCAAATGGGGCATTGCTATTTTGTTTAGAGAAGTGTTCACAAGAAGGTTAGAATCAGGTCTGATCTGAAATACATGCCAAGTTGGAAAACTTGTGTGCTGAACAGAGGAGACAGCAGGATCAAAGGTCAAAGAGATCATATTCCTAGAAGTTCTGTGTATCCGAGAGAGAATATGGAATAGAGAGGAACAATATATTAAACTAAAGAAGGTGGGAAACCTTTTGAGGTTGCTCTAGGATAATGTAGCTGGAAGAACGAGTCACCAGGGCTGTGTTTGGGAGCTTTTATCTTATTCTGACCCTCCAGTCTGTCTTGCTTTCCTTCTAATCAGCCATGAAATGAAAAACTCCCTCAGCCATTCTATCTCAACCCCAAAATGATCTGCCCAAGCGCATGGACCAAGGCAACCATCGGTTTGAGTCTTCTAATACCAGATCGGAAGTCAAATCTTCCCTCTTTCAAATTCTCCTCCTGAACATTTTGGTCTCAGCTACTCAAGAATGATTTTCCATTAGAGTGACATTATACCCTCTGACCAAAAGGAATTTGCATTAGATTCTCTAAAATATGAGCATAAGATTTTTTAAAAAAACAGAATGTAGGGTGTCAATCTTCATTTGTTTGTCTTTTCCCTAATTCTTAGCAAAATCCCAAGGACCAGAGAAAGGACTGGATGGCTGAAAATGTTGGCTGTTCTTCCAGAGACCCTGAGTTTAGTTCCCAGCCTTCAAATCAAGCCACATACTACCATCAGAAAGTCCAGCTCTAGGGGAGTTTTTTCTGGCCCCCATGGACACTTGCATACATTCTGTGTATGCTCGGACACATATGCTTACTCATAACTAAAAGTAAATCTAAATTTAAAATCTTAGAATAAATGATCCAGAATCAGCTTTCCCAACTATTCCATCTCTCTAAAAGTATATTTACACTGTATTTATATCCCAAAATTATTAATTTTCTTCTTTCTGTAACAGAAGATGTAGGAAGTTAATCCATGGCCATCTCGTGTATCACTCCCCTGGCATGAGTTGACACCCTCTGCAGGTCACTGTAGATATCTTTTTCCATTCTTATCTATATATCACTTATTTTTTTTCTTTTTGCTATTCTCTTGTTTCTCATATTTGCTCCTTCTAATCCTAGTTTCCAAGCCAAGGACTGAAAATGGACATTTGTTTCCCTTCTAATAATGGGAATAATCTCGGGAGTCTATTTGTATAAATGAGCATGTGTGGGAGTTTTTGTCTTTGGCTTGTACAAAGGGACGGTGCAGCTGGCATAGTAGAAAAAAGGGATCTATTTTTAGAAGCAAGCTCATTTTAGCTTGAAGCACATCATGTAGCCCAAGGAGCCTGTTTGGAAACGTGAGAGATGAAAATTTGGGGGAACACCACCCACCACTACATACCTTTATTTCTTCATGACAACTCACCAAAATGGAAGCAGGAAGAAAATATAGAGAACATGGCATTGGTGGGAAAGAAGAGTGAAATGCCAGGAGAGGGGATGCCTAGAGAGATTGTGCACAAGCCATATGTACAATAGTACAGTTTCTGTCAGAAGCACCTGTATTTTCTTTCTTGAGTATACCTTTTTTGTCTTCATGTTCCCAATGTTGCTAATGCCAGCCCTACGCTCCAAAGTGGACATCATAAAACGTGTAGGGCAATCAGTGACTTCTAATTCCAGATGCCGGCCCTATGTAAGAATGGTCATCATACTGGAATCTCAAATCCACTCAAATCTCAATCTACAGAGGAGAAGGCATCACAATTCCTGTCAACGATATCTTGTTGAATAGTCGCTCTAAAGGCTAGACCATGGAGACATATGTCGTGGACAAACCAGGGATGAGAAATGGTCCTGCTGACTGACATCCTTGGAACAATAAAGGATCACAGCCTGCACAAACAGTCACTTTGGGCTTAGGCTAATGAGAGTAGTGTGTGTAATCACTTACCAAGGAGATAAACCACATTCCCAGAATTCCCAGGGTGTTACTGGTGTAAATCACTCATCACGTTGGTCTCCAGTGTCCATGTAGCTCTGTGGGCATATGAATATAGTCCCTCCCTGAGAGCTCTGAACTGGATCAAGGGCTGGTGTTCTTAAAGGCCCCAGAAACTAAAAAAGCAGAATATCTTAGGAATGGAAAACATCTTTGCTTCAAAGTATAAACAAATCAAAGACAAAATTTTTCCGGCTCAAATGTTTTCCTAGTTCCAATGCAGTGTGATAGATTGAATCAAACCACCAAGGGAAATAATTTGAAAAATATATATTTCACCCTTAATAGAAACGGGGGGCTATGTGATAGATTTTTCACATGTCTGTTAATGAGTTTATAGCCCAAATTAATACAATAATTGAGTTCATTCCCTACTTCAATAGAAAACCACTGGACTCGAAAAATTAAAGTACAATATGGCTAGGATTGACAAGACTTTGGAACATTCTAGTATGAACATAATCAACTGCTGACAGTATCCCTTCTACAAACAGGATTGAAAAAGGTTAGTATTAGAATCCACAAAAATCCAAAGATAAAGAACTGCAATTAACATGTTCCAACTACTGAGCCCAGGATATGAGGTACTCAGAAAGACAGTGTGTGTCACATCTACAGGAAGCTAGAATGTAAGATGTGGAAAGCCAAGGGTGACTCCCTGAGGACGAGGATACCATGTGTTCTGTTATAGAAATGTATTCATATTGCAAACTGTATTGCAAATTGCAAAATTCCACCAGAGGAATTTCTAGACACCAGCTAAGAAGGCCGATTGATTACACTGTGCAAATGCTCAAGATATGAGTGTGTGAAAGCCATATTCAAGGGAGAGGGAGACACATGGAGATCATGAAAGGGCAGGGAAAGAAGGGAAGAGAAGAGCAGGTGCAGGGACATGGAAGAGAGGGGAGAAGGGAGAGGAGGAGAGAGAGACATAAAGGAGATGAGGAGGAAAGGGAGAAGGGAAAGAGAAGACGAGAACATCTATCTAGCCTTAACCTCCATCTACCCCAGGTTCCAAATGTATGGATAAAGAAGGAATCTTGCAAATTAACCCTATCAAGTGTTTTGCATTGAACTAAGGAAGCAACCAACACCACACAGGAAATTTCCAGGCAAGCCATCTCAGAAGCCAGAAGAACTGTTCCTAGCAGAGCTCTGAACATCATGGTCACACCAAACATCAATCCCAAATGGGCCTTATTCCAAATCCCCCCTCACAAAATGGCACACACATACACACACACACACACACACACACACACAAATACCTCCCTTTATGTCACAATGTATTGTAGTAGATTGTTACACAGTATTAGGGCACCAGAGCAGCATCTGTCCTCTACAGTCAAAATTTCTTTACCCCAAATTAGCACTTGAAAAATTATTAATGGGTTGATTATGATGTAAAGTCTGAAACGAGAAGCAGAATAGTGAAGAAGGGGCAGAGTTGTAGGATTGTTTCATTGTTCATTAAGCTTGGAAGCAAGGGATGGACATATCATGACATTTAAGTGGTATAGAAATGGAAGTACCATAGACCAAAGTGCTGAGATCCAGCTTGGATATACTTAAGTCAGTGAGAACCACAGAATCAGCACAAGGTCACCTAAGGCACAGAAGCCTGTCACCTTCTGTGTGAGCTAATCAAGCCAACTTAGCACATCTGAGGTAAAGCTGTTTTGCCAACACAGACCATTCTGCTCTCTCAAACTTACACTATGTTTGACCTTTATTATTAAAATATAATTAAAAGTGCTGTTCTTTTTAAAAGGTAGAGATGGTGTATTTGTCTCGTCTATTAAAGTTATGACTAATTGTTAACCTTCTTAACAGGCTGAATCATTGCCATGCCTTTTATTTCAACCTTTTGCAAAGCAAAGTCCAAAAGGAATTCAGATTGCGAAAGAAAGTCTGCTAAACAAACAAAAAAAAAATACGATTCACTTTCATCATATGATCAAAACAATTTCAAAGTGCTTTGCAACAAAGTACTGAGTCTAACTACGCATAGTGAACTGACTAGATCTTTGATTCACTTATTCAACATTACTATTGAGAATCTAATTAATTAATTAATTAATTAATTAAATCCAAGACATGGATTTTGTAACTGCTGCATTTTTAGCCTAGTCTCACATGCTGTAACAAAAATATATATATAGTGATATATATATATATATATATATATATATATATATATAGAGAGAGAGAGAGAGAGAGAGAGAGAGAGATGAAAGACTTATAAGCTACTGGCTACACTCAGTCAACCTACATATCAATTGGGGAAAAATAATACTGTGAACACAAATCCACTGAAAATAGAACAAAGATCTGACTCTTTCTAGGAACAAGACTTATTTATAGCTAGAAGAAAAAAATGATAAGCACCCAATTGCCTTCCCATATGCTAAATACCACCAGGATTTCCCCAATGTTCTGCCTGGATACTGACAGGCTTTACCTGATAGGCTAAGAAGATCCATTTGCATTTTTTAGGTGTCTCTCTGCTGTTACTGTGAACCAACAGCTGCTTATGTGAAAAATAGCCCTCATAGAAATCCCAGCCATCCAGATTTCATTTTGAGACTCTTAGTTTGGGGCTCCTATCTGAACCCACCATATTCTCTGTCCATGGTCCTCAGTATAAATTCCATGTCTGCTCTGCTCAGCCACAAAAGCTGCAGTCAATCTTGTCGCTGTCTCTCCCAAGGGATGAATAGGTGTCTCTTCAAGGTGTTTCCCTGGTAGTGTCTAAAGCTAGCTCTTCGAATGCCTTGTAAATATACTTGAATTAGGTCATTGCGGACACACTGTGCAAAATGCTTACATACATCACAACCATATAGCATTGTCAAATGCAGGTTTACTTAATAAACTACATAAGACAAAGCACATTTGACGTGTGTTCTCAGAAGGAACTAGGAAAGATAAAGCATTGCCTTGTTTACATTCTTTAAGTGTGACTGCTTTCATAAAAAATAAAATGTTCAGAGATTAAAATAGAGCACAGAAGTTAATGGTGCTTTGATGTCTTTTGGATGCTAACTACCTCATCTCCCACCTTTTGATTGTGGAAATCCCCTCCACCACCACCCCCACCCCATCCCATCCCCCCACCCTCCCACCCTCCACCCCACCCCCGCAGCATACTGCCTATCAATGCCTGATCCCCCTTGTTACTAACAATATCTTTTTCCTCTTTTGTAATTGTGTATATGTGGTGGGGGTCAGGAGGCTGGTGCATACATACTATGCCATATATATGGAGGTAAGATGACAACGTTGGGGGTCAGTCCTTACCATCCACCTTGTTTGAAGCAGGCTTTTTGTTTGCCTCTCCACAGGACAGGCTATCTGGCTCATGAGTTTCCAGAAATTCTTCAGACTCTGCATCTCAGTATGGACAGACACTACTGTGCTTGGCTTCGCATGGCTGCTGAGGATCTAAACACAGGCATTCAGACTTGGGCAATGAGGATGTAACCCACGACTGAGCCGGCTTCTCAGCTCTTCTAGCCTGTTTTCTAATGCTGTGATGAAACATTCCAACCAAAAGAAACATAAGGATAACAATGCTTAATTTCATCTTGCATTTCTATGCCCATCCCTGAGGGAAGTCATGGCAGTAACTCAACGCAGGAGCCTTGTAGTAAAAACTGAAGTACAGGCTATGGAAAAAAATGCTTCTGGGCTTTCTTCCAGGCTCACCTTCGGCTGCCTGTTTTATGTTGTCCAGGCCGACCTGCCTAGGACTACTTCTACCTACATTGGACAGGGCTGTCTGACACCAACAAGTAATCAAGAAAATGTACAAGATCCACAAAGATAAGACCACGAGCCAAGCTAATCTGATGGAAGCAATCTTCAACTGAGGTATCCTCTTCTCAACAACCAAGATTAGCCATTACCTCTCTTAATTCATTCTCTCTCTCTCTCTCTCTCTCTCTCTCTCTCTCTCTCTCTCTCTCTTTCTCTCTCTCTCTCTCTCTCACACACACACACACAATGCCCCTTCCATCGGTTTTTATTTTCAAATTGCTACCATGTCCTCAAATTCTCTCTTGGCATGGAAAATGAACAAGAATGCTGAAAGACATCCTTGAATGCTTACTTTAAAAAAAAAAAGTTTTAATGCAATTTCTCATAAAGTATGTCAAGGTTAATTGCTCCAGAATCAACATCTCTTTAATAATCCCCTCCCTGCCAAAACAAAGGGAAAAGACCAAAAAAAAAAAAAAAAGACTATTAATCCTGTCAAAAATATATGTAATCCTAGAGAAAAGATGCTTTTTGAAATTTATCTAATCCAAATTCTTGAAAATAGATCTTGAGGTTATTGAGAAAAGTTTATGATTTGGGAAGAGATTTCCAGCTTGTACATTTCACTCCTTATGAGCAAACTTTGTACAAGGAAGACCCTACTTAAAGATCATACTTTTAATTATTTGGCTTGATTTACGATACAGTTACCTCCAGCTTCTCTCCATTGATTTATTTTGAATTGTCTGGCTTCTACAAAATATAAACTGCCCAAGCTACCTTAATTCCTGGGCTCGCACTTACCATGCGTGGTTACCCATCACCCTACACTTTCCGTCAAGCTTACCTATCTCTCTGCACCCGCATGAATAAGGTTTGAATTAAGAAGATGGTTAAGCCACTGCTATTGCTTCCTGCAGGGCTATTCCAAGATGCTTTGTGCATTACAACCCAGGATGCTATGATATCTGAGATGTTTTTTCCTCTTCCAATCTTGACCGAGTACTTCAAAACGAACAGAGAACTTTGTAAGGAAAGAAAGAATGAGAAAAAAACCCAACTATGGTTCCAAGAGTGGATGAACATTCCACAGAGATCTTTGTTTCCCCCCCAACAGGTCTGCCCATCCCTACAAATTGCATTCTTGTACGAATAGTCCCGAGGTGAGTCACAAAACAACAAAGAAAACATGGTTTCTCAACATGACAAAGGAAGATATTTTTTATTTGAATTTGCATGTTGTTTATATTTTTAAACAAGAACTAGAAGAGAGGGGTTCCACTTTCAGCGAGCATATCCAGTCATGAGTTTCACTCCCTGCCCAGTTCCCCTCAGTGGTGAAAATTTGGAATGGGCGACTATGACTCAATTTTGCTTCCTTTCATCTCACGGATTCTTTCATCCATTGTTTCCAGCATGCCAATGCGTAGATTCTGTGCCAGTGTTGGTTCCAAACTTTAGTTCTAACCACGCCACACCACACCACCAAACCCTCCCCATCTTGTGATGTCCAAGTTTCCAGCGTTTCCAAATTCTTCACAACCCTCTGCCACTCTCCGCTCCTATCATAGCCTCTGTTGGCCCCTTGCATGACACTGCCCCAGCTAACCTTCTCCATGTCTCCTCTCTCTTTTGCCTAAAATAATATTTTTTATGAAATGCCACATTCCTTTTGCCTTTGATAACAAAGTATTCTCCATGACTATAAATAGCTTTTATGAACTTCACCTAGAGTCATTCTCAGAAGAAAGCCTTTGCCATGGATGGCTGTATTTCTCACACCATTCACCATTACCCAAAGTATACTATCTAACATGTGCAGGATTGCCATAATGTCTGAATCAGTATGTAAATAACCTTGGTCCCATCATTGTCAGCTTTATGATAATTATCTTTCCAAGGTAGGGGACGTCAAGAGCTCATATTGTATACTTCCTTTTTCCCATCCCATTGCCAGGAAGAACACACCACAAACACATTTGACACATTGGTGTGAGACACGGATATCTGGTGTTATGGGTGAGCATGGGAAGGTCATTCTGAAGCTGTTAGGATGTGAATGGGGAAGAAGGGAAGGGAAGTTGTAAGCAAGGGAGGAAGCTACCGTGAACAGAATGTGGCAAGACAATCACTAACTCCCAAATTATCATAACTCCCAGCTAACTGATCTACCCAAGAACTGCAGGATGAAGCAGGAGAATTTTTCAACACTTATACCCAGGGGTATAGGGCACAGGGACCCATTAATGCCACAGACGTGCTGCAGGACTAGAGCAGGGGCTGCCCTAACAGAAAATTTAAAGATGTTTCACACATCGCGCTGGGGTAAGTAAGTTTAGAATGATGTAAATGTCCTTCGCATCTGCATCAATACAGGGTGAAACATGCTATGTAAAAAGAAAAGATTGAGACCAGCTTTAGAACTAAGACACACAGAGCACAGAAAGATGAGGATGTGGGTAAAAGCTACTTTTATTTAGGGGCTTCGGGTCCCCTCACTTCCACATGTTCATTTGTAAATTGGGAGGATTCCTGTTTACCTTTCGCTGGGTTGGATTGTTTTTGATTCAGATGATGACAACAACGAGGCCACGAGGAGCTGATGAAAGCCGGAAGATGAATGGCTGTTGTTGCTATGACTTTCTCTATTTGGGACCGAAAGTTACCATGAGGTCAGCCTGGAAGTGAACATGGCATCACATTTGTTGTATAAAACCTCGAAGGACCATCGTCTTGGAACTTTTTTGTAAAGCTACTGTGTGGAGATTGGCTGGAAGGCTTGAGACTTTGGGACAGTTACAGTTACCACCATTAAAATAAATCTCCCATGTACTACGAATACTTCCTTTCAGTCCTCATAGCGCACCAATCTTGCGCACCAATCAAGATATGGGCTTTTCAAAATAAAGGGGTGAATCAACTTACCCAAGGCCATGATGGTTATTTTACACCCAGACTACCTGATGCCAAAGAGGATAACATTCCCATCAATGCATTAAAACTTCATTATTTATCATATATTACATTATATATTATTGATGACTTTAGCTATTATTTAACCATTATTATTAACCATTATTATTGCCCAAGCTTACCTAAAACCTGACAGGTAGCCAAGCCAACCAAGGGTAACCTTGAAGATTCTCCTGACTTCTCATGATTTTTGGGATTGCAGGTGTGTCATCACACCAGGGTTAGCAAAATCCATTATTATTTTAGCAGAATTCTTAGAAACATGATACACATACATGGAGCTTGTCTTTTGAAGAAGAAATGAAAAGAGTTTAGTTAATCCTAGAGTGTCCATGCCCAACATTGTATCCCCAGGGACACTTACATTGATATATTGGAATTGCTAGAAGATAGTTCAGAAATGCTGCCTTATGCACTGTTGCCTACTCTTCAATGTGACTTTCCTACATCTGAAATATGAGGGCATCTCCGAGACTCAGGAGGGTTGCATGATTTCAGAAACAGAAATGCCATTTACCAGTGGTGCCAGGGTCTGATGCAGTAGGCATCTTAGTTTCACATCAGCCCCAATGGAATTCTTCATGTATCACTTATGTGTGGTGGGAAATATTAAAAAAAATAATAATACAGCTCCTGCCAACTCTGCACCAAGTCTCAGCAGGGTCCTGCTCAGCTTGGTTCTTGCTGCTATCACTGAGCTGATCCCTCCCAGCCAGTGCCTATAACATCCCAGCTGTGTTTCCTCTCTGCCACAGACTCTATAATCAATCGGTGGACCCAAGTTCCAGTAACCAGTAACTATTAATGCTTAATTCGTTAGCCAGTTTGATTTATGTATATTAAACTCACATTTACAAGATGTTAATTTACAATGGTAAAAGTCTTATCCCAACTTCTAACCTTCAGATAATCTAACGTGTAATTCCATCTTGATACCCACCTCTCCCGCACCTGTCTCTCCCGAGCACGGATTGGTCCTACAACTCCTAGCTCCACCTCCTCTTTATTGTCCAATCACAGGCTTTTCACTGTATCAATGTGGTTGGACAGGAAATATCCTGCAACAGTTATGAAACTTCTAGCCAGTACTTGTCATTGGGCAAAGCACAGAATGAGGGTGAAGACTGCTCTGGGTCATTCCCCATGAAATGAATAAAGAACAAGAAAAATATGTGTGTAGTGTAGTGTAGTTGAGAGGAAGCTAGCCTTGGGCTTCAAGTTATGACTGTCATTTACAGGCGCTATCGTTTTAAGAAAATCTGCATCACTGTGGGCAGGGGTTCGTGGAGGATTTTGTTTTCACATTTGCAAAATAGATCAGGTGTTTCCTGCTTCATGTAGTTTTATGCTACCGCCTTTATCGAGGAGGTGACCGAAATTCACTACTATCCCCCCTTTAAAAGGCTTGAAATAGCAATGAAAATCAATGGCAATTGTGCTCTTAACCACATTGATAAATACTATCCAATTGTTGGAATGATTTAAAAGGCAAAATGTTTTAAGAATTCAGAATAAAGCACATTTATTTGAGTAAATCCCTAAAGTTTCCATGGACATTGCACTTGGTATGCTATTTTGGTTGCACAGAACCTGGAGAATGGTGGTATAGTAGTGCATAGGTATGGACACTTTCCAATGAGTGTACTTTCTCAACAGGATGAAGGTAGACACAGAGAATGGAATAGTCCAGACTTTTGTATCACTTAAGCATACCATAAGTTAACAGTGGGTTGGAATGGTAGTTATCTACAGGTTAAAACAGTAAGTAAATAAATAAATAAATAAGAAAGAAAGAAACAAAGAAACAAAGAAACAAAGAAACAAAGAAACAAAGAAATATAAACATAAAAATAAAAAACTGGTAAAAATTATAAGTAATTTAAGGAATTCTGCTTAGAATACATAATAGAAATCAAAAATAATAATGTGATTGATTTATTGTGGATGTTAAAAATTATGTATAAGATTGCACCAAAGAATAATAACAGTGTATGGTAGGCAGAAGTGGGTCTTAGAATTGGTCAAGATTAAACTCAAAACGATGACACACCGTTAAGGTAATGAGCTTTATAAAATTTGTTTTTCTACAAAGAACATAGTGAAGTGTTGGGCATCAATTATTATTTGGACTTCAGAGAGCTGACAAAATTGTCTTGTCTTCTTCATCTACCAAAGTTTCAATGTCACCTACATCACAGGACTGTTTATTTAAACAAAAAAAATCAATACAAGAAAGGTCATGGAGCCCTTAGCAATGAATCCTTAAGAAGATTAAAAGGAATTGGTATAATATCCCACTTGAAATTTTTGTTGAGAGCGTGAGTATGATGCAGCCAATCTGAAATTAGAGTGGAAAAAAATAGTTGAGTTCAATTGTATATAGTACCATGTCATTCTGTGAAGAATGGGATAGTTGAAAGTGGTTAAAAGCAATAGCCTGGAACTAAAAATGGAAAGATTGGGCAAGATATTAAAAACAAAGCAACCACAACAACCTCCCAAGTCGTAACAAGGATTGGGCAATGGGGGGGGAGGGGGCTGAGTCATTGAGAAGAAGAGGATGTAAGGATAGGTTAGTGAGTAGATCAAACCATGCTGGAGTGACTACACATGGAGACGGTTCGAGGTGGATGACATGAAATGGTTTTTCCAATCCCATCCAGGTTTATTTTTATCTTCCTCATGAAATGTAAAATAATTCACATGACACTTTGATTGAGACCTTATGGGTACCATTTCCATTGTGCAAGACAAGAACATTAGGGTAGAAAGCATTTGCCAAATGGTAACAGAAGATGGTTAGTGTGAGAGTCAAGCAGAAGGCTGGGAAGCAATTTATTGAGTTTGGGAGAAGAGACCACCAGTGTGGATAATCCAAATCAAAATGTTTCCTTGTCATCATTAGAGCCTCCTCTTGTTTGTGTCATCTGTAGGATGGATGAAGAAGGAAGTAATAAAAGCCAAGAAGGCAACAGCCTTAATCAAGGCCCTCTGCCCTAACTGTGAGGGTTATCCTCGCAGGAGTATGCTCATATCTAGGGAAAAATCTAGGTAGCTCTTGAAACTTGTTTCTAGAGAAATTTCTGAAATCCTTAAAAAACAATAACAGATTTTATTTTTGTCCCCTGAGACACTAGCTCTGGGTCTTTTAGGAATGTGGTATTGTATCTACTGCAATCTACATAAAGTCTGGAAACATTTACATCTATGGTGTGGCTGAAGTTGAGGACTTACCTAGCTGGCATGACATTCTATGTTTAATCTCCAGTATTTCAAAGGATAAAAACTCTCAGGAGCCTAAAGAAAAATGCAGGCCCTGTTTCATGAAATCTGTTCCTAATTTTTCTCTTACTTTAGAGCACCGTTGGGACCTTTATAAAAAGGACCACTTCACTGCTGGCCACCAGGCAATTTAAGTCTCCGATGTATGGTTGAGAGTGCGAATAATTAGGGTTATGAAAACTCTATCAATCCCATCCAATTCCAGGTACAGGCTGTACCATTGTTGAGCAATTTCTTAATCTCACTTGAGCATCTGTGTTTGTTTAATATTTGAGTGTGCTTGGATGTGCTTTTATAAATGGCTATCTATAAATCCCCATCCATTAGGTAGCCTGGACTTTTACAAGGGGATCCAAAGGCCTAATGAAAAAAACATTTTGATAATAATTTTCCGTTTACAGAGAGTGTTTCCCCCAGTCCCTGACTGCCAAGGAGCATTAAGTATTTTTTTCATTAAGCCATAACAGCATGTCTATGAGGTAGGTAGTAATTTGGAATCAGTAGCTTTGTATTTTATAAATGGCCAACTACCTTTCTGCCAGTGTGGCAGAGTCTGCAAGGAAAGTAATCCAAGATATCTAAGCCAGCTATGACAGCTTACACAGTCACTAGTGTACAAACCAAATAAAATTTGAGTCTAGAACTATTTCCTATCACAAACAGAGAAATATCTTTGTGTATTGCAAGTGAAAACTGGAGACAATAGGCACAATCATGTCTGGATAGAGCACACTGCTGAGACTCACATTTCTAAGAAAAACCATAGTAAGATTTTCTTCAGAAAGTATATTGGACATTATTCACCATGGGTTTGTTAATATGTATGCTAAGCATAAGAAAAATAACAGGATTTCCTTTTAATTCATAAGAAATAGTTTGAGCTACAAAATAAAAATCTCAAGAGTAATTTATCAACCAAGATAGCTCTTGATATTTGTTGGCCCTGAAATAATGATACAAATGAAGCAACTTCAGCTAGCAGGCTTTCAAAATGACAAAATAAATTCTCAGACCACCATTGGGACAACTACACCACACTCTCTCCTCCCTTGATTAAGGAGTCACTACAGTTGAGGAAGAAGAAAGACTGTAAGCCTCAGAGCTGATACTCTACAAGGAGACAGTGTTTTCTGAACTGCAAGTATGAACTCCTAGTAGTCTCCTAGTAGTTTTCACAGTAAGCACGAATCCATGCAAACTTAAGGAAAACTCAAGAGAACAAAAGGGTGTGTGATCTTTATATCCCATCCCCTAGCAGAGGAGCTATTGCCCTGATAGCCACTGGGACAAGGAGAGTCAGTCTTCTGTAAGAGGGTAGCCCCAAATATGTCAACTACATTCCAGTGGAAGACCACACATCCATGAATATATGAAGAGCACAAGTCAGAAATAATGACTTAAAAGAGAGAGAATGTAATGTTGGGTGGGTGGGGAATGAGAGTGGATCTGGGAGGAGTGGAAGAGGGAATCAAAGGGGATCATATGACATCATCAGAGAATAAAAGTTTTTAAAGAATTGTGTGATATTATGAATATTATAAGGCAAAATTGGTCAAATACATAGGACAAAACAAGGGCTGAAGAATTAAAGCATATAATAGAACCGCATTCAAACTAAGCAAATTTAGGAATGTTCTCACTACTAAGAGAAAATTAAGTGTAAGATACAAGCAAATGAATTTTTTAAAGGTAGTTTTATCCTCAAGATTCAAATTTACAGGTTAAAATATTAAATGGTTGAATAGGATGGACTTGGGGATAAAGATGTGTAATTCTAGTAGTCAAGAAACTGAGGCAGGAGGATTGCCACAAGGAAGGTAGAGGCCATCCTGGCCTTCAATGCAAGACACTTTCTAAAAATCAAACAAGACATTAATATCTACTTATCTTCACTTTCAGTGGTTTGGATTTTACCCAGCTCTTGGGACAAATCACTGACAGATATTATACATCTTCTTTGCATATACACAAATTTACCAGTAAACTAGACTGTTTAAAATAAAATATTTCTCAGCTTGTAAATTCTGCACTGATTTATGAATTCCTTTGGAATCATGATATAAATCATAACTCCTTTGGAGTCAAAACGTAAAAAGAAACAAGAAAATAAGGGCCTGGTATTGTGAGAGAATGATATGTAAGCTTGCAATAATGTTTTATACCCATACTATGCAGTAATGTATCATATTATCTGACAAGCTAATTTGTTCCTCCTATAAATTAAACCCTTCCATGATCATGATTTTCCTTGCATGATGAAGCATCATCCATCTCAGTCAGGAACGATGCAATCAACAGAACTACATGACATTTATATATAATTTCTTTTGCTTTGAGGGCACACAGCAAGAAATATAGAGTTTTTTCTCAAAAACTGAGACAATGTTGGTCCCGAAAATAGATAATTAGAATCTTTGGTCACATTATGCCAGCTCTGAATGCTGGATGACAAGTGACAAGAAATCTTAACATTCCTTAACAAACTTTGTGTGTGTGTTTATGTTTGTGTGTGCACAAGTATGTGTATTTACGAGCCTATGCACGCATACGAATGTTTGTACACATACATGAGTATGTGTGAGTGAGTATGTGTGAGTGTGTGTGTGTGTATGAAAGAGAGTTGAGAAAGTGTGTGTGTGAGAGAGAGAGAGAGAGAGAGAGCTAAGAGGTTTTCTAAAACTCAGAACCCAGAATCAATAATTTCTTTGACTCTAAGTAGATTGCTAGTTTGGGGATTTTAGAATCCAAACACTTGTAAGAACTTCTGCAGTTACTCAAATAAGAATGTTTGGAAGACTGCAGAAGACAATGCCTGCATCTTCAGAACCAGTTTGTTTTACTTCTTATCATTAAATAAACAAATTGTGGAGGTCAATCTATTAGCTAGGTTGTGGAACTCACTAATACAGTTCATATAATGATCCCCATAAGATTAGCAAGACCATAGCCAAGTGCTCTAGTTTAACCATAAGAAATGAGAACTCTGTCTCATACTATACCACTCAGTAAATAATGACCCCCAAGGCAGTATTGTATGGTTAAATCCATTTCTCATACATCTGCCAGGAAGCATGCAGCTCGATGAACAGAGGCACAGCACAACACAACCCCTGCCTCCAAAAGAATGAGAAAACAGAAATAATACTGATGTCAGTTTTGTTTTGCTTTGCTTTGTTTTTAATGTTTTTTATTGAAAAGGGAAGTAAAAACACTTTGTGATAAGATTAAAGATTTACATGGAAAATATTTCAGATAAACATGTTAAAATTGACAATTTTCATGGAAAATTAAGAGTAAAGTGGTAGACATGTAAAACATTGCTAAATTAATGTGGAGTAGAAACATTTTATGATAGAATTGAAGATTTACATGGAAAATATTTCTGATGAAATTGTAGAAAAATGTAGAAAAGCATGTTAGAATTGAAGATTATCATGGAAAATTTTATATAGATATAATAATGTAGGCATAAACGTATTCCTAAGTTGATTGAAAGTGGAATTATAAACATTTTCTGATAAACTTGAAGATTTATGTGGAAAATATTTCTGATAAAATTGAAGAAATATGTAGAAAAACATGTTAAAATTAAAGATTATCATGGAAATTATACAGATACAATGGTAGGCATAAAGATAATTCTAAGTTGATTGAAGGTGGAATTATAAACATTTTCAGATAAAATTGATTTACATGGAAAATATCTCTGGAAAAATTCAAGAAATATATAGACAAACATGTTAAAATTGAATATTTCATGGAAATTTTTACATATAAAATGGTAGATATAAAAATTATTTCTAAGTTAATTGATAAGCATGATACTATCCAAGTGATGGAGTAAAACATATAATGTCACTCACCCAAAGACAGCTACTGATCCTCAAAGAAAATTCTGAAAGTAGGGTTGACACCTGAGGGATCCATTCTGGACCTGGGCTTCATAGAGAAGGGGAGTTTTAAATGCCCACTGTCAAAGTATGCCTAGTTGTGAAGGCAGCCATTCCACAAGAGAAGGAGGTGGCGCAAGAGAGGAAAGCTTGCCTTATTAGGAAACCAGAAGAAAGGATGGGGTAGGCAGCTGGAGTTCTCGCTAGAGGAAAGCTTAGAGATGGAACAGCATGCTAGCTTAGTTTGTATGGATCACCAGGAATACACTACCAACTGAGCAGATATGCAGATGAAGAGTGCTGAGATTACACATGGACCAAGATACCCAGCTCCTTTTACTTGGTTTGTGCAGAACAAGCAGGAGGACAACTCTACTTGCAAAGCAAGCATTTTACCAACTGGTCTATTCTATCCCACCAACCTGAAGTCATATCCTTTTCACAGTAACTGTTTTTTTCCTTTTATTCGATATATTTTTTATTTGTATTTCAAATGATTTCCCCTTTTCTGGCGTTTTTTAAGTCAGGGGGCAGCAGGCATGAAGGAGCTTACTCTTAGGAACGCAGCTTGGTTAGTTCCTAGGCTGTTGTTTGGTACTTGAGAGAAGAGGACTCAGGAGAAAGGACAATCTCTAAACTCAGAGCAAATAACTGGGTCATTCAGTCTCTAAGTAAAATGGCCAGCTACCTCATGAACCAATTGGCATTGTATGTGTTGATGTCCTTAGAAATCTTCTAATAGAGTGGATAAAACAATTTGGACTGAAGTTCTGATTTCAAATGGTTCCAAATTGATGTGTACCCAAAATCAGAGAAAGGAAAACCCAGTGTACTTGGATAATTTTGAAGTAACATTTCTACCCACACCCATCACTTCCAAAGGCAAACCCACTGTGGGGGAAATCACGAGAACAAAAGATATTGTCAGGTTGTACAAATGGCTTCTGGACACATATTGCCTAGAATTCTGTGTTCTTTTAACAGATGTTGGACTTCTAGAAAGTTCTATTTTGCAAAAAAAAAAAAAAAAAAAAAAAAAGCTTGGAATCAAGTTCCATTTTACATACGTACCACTTTGGAGCCAGCTGTTACATAAGCCTGCAACTGATTGGTGGTTTCATCACCTGCCATTACTCAGATAGAAGTGGAAATGATGTTCTGCAGATATGATTCAGAAAACAATGAGAAAATCCTTCCTTGCCTTTTTATTCCATATCCATAACTTTAAGAGTACAGGGCTATCCCTCTGCAGCCATGCCTCCTTCTTAGATGAAGTCATCCAAGCCTCCAACAATCTGAGCAAAGATGAGAGTCACCTGTGCTGGACCCCTAATGTTTGAAACATAAGAAAATAATGGTAATTAGTGGTAGGAAGAATAATTTGATGGCGATAAGAAGGAAGTCAAGCTCTTACTGCATACAATTTTGAGAGACTAAATGAATTGAATCTCTTCCCTCCCTCAAGTCCATTCAGAAGGGAACCGTTAGAGCAGATAGAAAGAATGTGTAACAAATATCTAATGCACATTGGTAACTTACAATAAAGAAGACAAGGTGAGCGTCCTTTGCAAATATTATTCCATTGAAGCATGATAGTTACTTTTATGAATGACATTATTGTTTTCTAGTTTTATTAAATAAGGTAAAGTTAATAGAAGCTATAAAACAATCTGTCTAAAGTCAGAAATAACTAAAACTCAAGTCCAGTACATTCTGACATGATGGTCAACAACCTTCATTGTTTTTTCATAAGGAAAAAAAAACTTTTTTTAAAAATGCCAAAACATTGAAAACAAAATTATAGGGAAAGCAATTATACAAAACACTAGCAGCACACAGCTCAAGAATGGTTACCACCCTTAATTTGGAAGGATGTTTTTAAAACTCAGTATGAAATGAACCTGGTATTGTGAAGAATGAGCTAGAGAACAAAGCAGGAGGAAGAGAATAGAAGATTAAGGTACAAAGCATATTTTACAAGTTACCACAAGCACACTGAACTCATCATCAGAAAGCGAAGCTGGTTCCACTAGAGTGTGATTCCACTAGACGCTCTTTAACAACCCATTGCTCACGCTCTTCAGTTTCATGAGGGTGCTCCTCCATTCCTGGGTCTATGGCCCCTCCTCAGCACTGGGCTTCAGTTCTTCTATCTCCATCACTCTTGCCTTCTTGCCGTCCTCCTCTAAGTTCTTTGGCCTATCCAAATTCATCTCCTCAATTCTCACTTCAATCAAATCTACGAAAATTTATCAATGGTATAGCACAATATTTTCTTAAATTTGGGGGATTAAGACATGGACAATTAGAAGAAGGAATTTGATCCAGCCTGTCATTGTTATGACCAAATTTTTATTTTAAGAATGATGTGATTCGCACTTACTGAATTGATAAAAGTACAAAAAGTGGTGGTCTTGCTTCTTTCAGGAGCAGCAGCACTAGTAGGCATTGAGTTTTTAAGAGGCAGTAGGACAATAGATAGCAATGTTTAATTATATTAGAAATCAAGCTTATCAGAGTTATTCATGTGGATATCACCATGGATGTTAGCCAAGGGCATTTATTTGGATGATACATTATAAATCATCCTAACTCATTGTGATTTGCCTTCTGATAACACTCAAAGTGACTTCAGAGACCATATCGTATAAAAATAAAAACATAAAAAAATCTGATATGAAAAAACTACAACTGTGTGGTAAATTCTAATATTATAGAATAGTTAGTTCCATTGAACTATCATAGAACTAACCATATCATAGAATAGTATAGCTCCATTGTTAGGATAATGTTGGGACAAAAAAGACAAGGGTTTTTTTCCCCCATTATTTCCCTATTTCCAAATGTGTTTCAATGAGTGTGTAAAATGGTTAGGATAATATCAGTTCTGCTCATCAATAACCTTCACCTTGAACCCACATAGGTAGGGCTTTAGTTCAGTCAAGTAGCAATAGGAGAAATGAGATCATTGCCGACTGCTAGGCCAGCCTTGGATTTCTCTTACTGTCTTCACTATCAATAATGTTGTTGACAATTTATAACGATAGAAAACTGGGAGCCAGAAAAGCACAGTAGATAAAGAAAGGTTCTTGAGTCAGCCATCTAAATTGGAAGCTGATTCAACTCTCTACGGGCTGTGTGATCCAAGATGATTTATCTAAATTGTCAGAGCTTTAATACACCATTCGCTCATTGTTGCTGATGATACTAAACCTCAGGATTCTCATAAACAAGACATGAAATCATCTACAATATAATTGTAGATTAATTGCCACACACAAGTTTATCAGCTGAGATTCAGAACCTGAAATCTGCCTTGATTAAAACTATATGTGGGAAAGGACTGTAAAGATGTCCTAGCAATTAGTGTTGGGTGCTCAGCCAGAGAACCCAGGTTTGGTTCCCAGTACCCACTCCCATAGCAAGTCACAACTATCTACATACTGCCTGGTTTTGTGTGTCAACTTGACACAAGCTGTAGTTATCACAGAAAAAGGTCCCTCCCTCGTAGAAATGCCTCCATGAGATCCAGCTGTAAGGCATTTTCTCAATTAGTGATCAAGGGTGGGAGGGCCCTTTGTGGGTGGTGCCATGCCTGGCTTGGTGGTCTTGGGTTCTATAAGAGAGCAAGCTGAGCAAGCCAGGGGAAGCAAACCAGTAAGGAACATCCCTCCTTGGCCTCTGTATCAGCTCCTGCTTCCTGACCTGCTTGAGTTTCAGCCCTGACTTCCTTTGGTGATGAACAGCAGTGTGGAAGTATAAGCTGAATGAACCCTTTCCTCCCCAACTTGCTTCTTGGTCATGATGTTTGTGCAGAAATAGAAACCCTGACTAAGACAATCCATAACTCAAATTCTAGGAGATAAAATACCTTCTTCTGGCCTCCAATGGCAATAGGCATGCAAATTTGTGCACAAAGATACATACAAACTAACCACACACACACACACACACACACACACACACACAATTTTTTAAACTACTTAACATACTTATATATAACATGTACATGTAAGCTATCTTCCTTCATTTATCATAGAGCTAGTTATACTTTAAAAATAATGTTATAAAATGCTTTAGAGTATAAACAGTGCTCTTGATTACACATAGGCTACAAGGACTAAAATTGAATAGCTGGTCTAACAGGTGCTAAGTAAATTCTAATATCATCATTTTTTATTAATCAGTTATTTTATTTATTTACATTACAAATGTTGTCCCCCTTTCAGGTCTTCCCTCCATAAGCCCCCTCATTGAGTCCCCCCTCCCATTTGCCTCTAAATAGGATGCTCCCCCACTCACCCACCCACTCTGGCCTCAGCCCCCTAGCATCCCCCTACATGTCTATTAAAAATTATGACTTCTATAATTTTATGAGGTCCCATTTGTCAATTCTTGATCTTAGAGCATATGCTATTGGTGTTCTGTTCAGAAACTTTCTCCCTATACCGATGTCCTCAAGGGTCTTCCCCAGTTTCTTTTCTATTAGCTTCAGAGTGTCTGGCTTTATGTGGAGGTCCTTGATCCATTTGGATTTGAGCTTAGTACAAGGAGACAAGGATGGATCAATTCGCATTCTTCTGCATGCTGACCTCCAGTTGAACCGGCACCATTTGTTGAAAAGGCTATCTTTTTTCCGTTGGCTAATATCCAATATATATAAAGAACTCAAGAAGTTAGACTCCAGAAAATCAAACAACCCTATTAAAAAATGGGGTACAGAGTTAAACAAAGAATTCTCACCTGAAGAACTTCGGATGGCAGAGAAACACCTTAAAAAATGCTCAACTTCATTAGTCATTAGGGAAATGCAAATCAAAACAACCCTGAGATTTCATCTTACACCAGTCAGAATGGCTAAGATTAAAAATTCAGGAGACAGCAGGTGTTGGAGAGGGTGTGGAGAAAGAGGAACACTCCTCCACTGCTGGTGGGGTTGCAAATTGGTATAACCACTCTGGAAATCAGTCTGGCAGTTCCTCCGAAAACTGGGCACCTCACTTCCAGAAGATCCTGCTATACCACTCCTGGGCATATACCCAGAGGATTCCCCACCATGTAATAAGGATACATGCTCTACTATGTTCATAGCAGCCCTATTTATAATTGCCAGATGCTGGAAAGAACCCAGGTATCCCTCAACAGAAGAGTGGATGCAAAAAATGTGGTATATCTACACAATGGAGTACTATTCAGCCATTAGAAACAATGAATTCATGAAATTCTTAGGCAAATGGATGGAGCTAGAGAACATCATACTAAGTGAGGTAACCCAGACTCAAAAGGTGAATCATGATATGCACTTACTAATAAGTGGATATTAACCTAGAAAACTGGAATACCCAAAACATAATCCACACATCAAATGAGGTACAAGAAGAACGGAGGAGTGGCCCCTTGTTCTGAAAAGACTCAGTGAAGCAGTATAGAGCAAAATCAGAACAGGGAAGTGGGAAGGGTTGGGTGGGAAAACAGGGGGAGGGAAGGGGACTGATGGGACTTTCGGGGAGTGGGGTTCCAGAAAAGGGGAAATCATTTGAAATGTAAATAAATATATCAATAAATTAAAAAAAAATTATGACTTCATGAATTTTGCAAGCAAATTAATAGAACTAGAAAATATCATCCTGAGTGAGGTAACACTGTCCCCAAAGGACACACATTACTCACTGATAAGTGAATATTAGCTCAAAAGCTCACAATACCCACAATACAACTCAACCACCATATGAAGCTTAAGAAGGAAGGCCAAAGTGTGGATGCTTCAATCCTACTTACAAGGGGGAACAAAATAGTCATGGGAGGTAGAGGGAGGAAGGGATCTGAGAGGGAAAGAAGAGGAGGAGAGAAAGAGGATGGCAGGATTAACTATGGGAAAAGACAAAAGAGAAGTCCAGAGGGTCAGAGAATCATCATTATTTCTACTTTGTCACTTGGGTGTGCTTTCACAGTCCTCTGGTTCTGATCCTCTGGCATAATCAGGCTAGTGATTCCTTTATCACGTTCATTCTACTTTAAATTAACCAATGGTCAGCTCTTCCCATTGAAAAACAATGTTTTTCAAATCCTGTACCACTTCCTGATGTCAAGGAGGAAAGAATTATTGGAGTACATTTTAAATAAATTACTCATGGTAATAAGGCCAAGAAACTCTTCACTGGGCTCTCTGTGGACATTTCTTAGATTTACTTTAAAGGAGAAGTAGGCCCAATTCATCACATCTTGGATTTCCAGAGTATGAATCACTTCTAGATTAGAGATTTTTTTTTGATTAGCTGAAACTCAGAACTGCAGCTCTTGAAAAACATCAAGTGTATTGTCCTCACTTCATTGCTGTCACTGTGATAAAATGTGTTGAAAGGATCTTGAAGGGGGAAACGGTTTATTTAGCCTATAATTCCAGGCTATTGTCCATCATTGCAGAAAAGTCAAGGCAGAAACCTGAAGCCACTTCATATCCACAATCAAAAGCAGAGGGAAAATGAATGTGTGTGTGCCTATATTGATCCCACCTTACCCTATTTTATGCAGTTCAGGATCCAAACTCAGAGACTGGTGCTGGGGCTTCTCAAATCAATGAATAGAACCAAGATAATCTCCCACAAACAAGCCAGGTGAGCCTAATATTGGCAATCCCTTACTGAGACTTCCTGGTGATTCCAGATGCATCAGATTGCCAGTTAAAATTAGGTATCAGCCATTAACATGCACTTAACTACCACTTTGCTACTACTTGTCTTTCTAATCTGCTCTGAAATGTTGCTGTCCTTCAAAGTTGCAACCACTTTTCTTCAGTCTACACTCTATTTTCAAGGAGAACATCTTTCAACCAACACCAAAGCTTGTTATTCCATTGTATATTACCAGTTCAGTTCTCTCTTTCAAACATTAGTTGTATTCTATCTCCTGACACTTCTAACTAGGAGTCCCACCAAACCCAAATTCAACATGTCCTTGTTAAAGACAGACTACAGCATTCACCTTTTCTCTCTCTCTCTCTCTCTCTCTCTCTCTCTCTCTCTCTCTCTCTCTCTCTCTCTCTGTCTCTCTCTCTCTCTCTGTGTGTGTGTATTGGTGTGTGTGTGTGTGTGTGTGTGTGTGTGTATACAGATATTCAGGTTTCTTCCCATAGTGGTCAAGCAGGTCATTGTATTCCTTGGCACTGGAGTTACAAGAAATTGTGTGCTGCTCAGCATGGATTCTAGGAACCAAACTCCAGCCCTCTGGAAAGAGGCTTGTGTGCTCTTAACTACTAAGCCATCTCTCCAGCTCCATTATTCATCGTTTTTAAGGATCTTGGCTATCGATTCATTTTCTACACAGTCATATAATCCAAACCCCTAGGAGTTACGACAGGTGTTTTCCTTCTCCTTGCCACCTATAATACATGGCTATTAAAATCGCTGTCCTCTCTAGAACCATTCTTCCTTTCTTACTCCATGAACTATTCTGTTCGGAGATACCACAATGCTTTGAAATCTACTTCATCTCAATCCTCTTCCAAGCACTTCCTCCACCTTCTGTATCATCACTTTCAAGAGTAAACTTGCTAGTTTTTACCAAGTCTCCCTGGAGAAATCTCTAAGAGAATCTTTTAGTAGTTCCTGTCCATGTCCATGAAAACCTAAACTCATAATGACAATCCTTACCTCACCAGCCCATCTATTGTACATCCCCTCATGTACTTTACCCTTCAGAGTAATAAATCAAATTTAAATTCTATAAGGTCATCGATACTGTCAGTCTAGCATGCCCATCGCAGGTCCTTACCCCAATTCCTAATTCACCCCTGTAACTTACTTGGCTAATTTTAAATTGTTTTCTATGTCATCTCAGTTGCTGCTTTCTCTGTGAAGCTCTTTCCAACTGTTAAAGGTTGAGTTAATAGGCTCATAGCATGTTCTTAGAAACTACCTTTGATTTAAAACAAATATATAAAGAACAAAAACAAAACCATTGACCCCCTCACTCAGGTGGATAAAGCAGCTGTGTGTAAGATAAAGCCTGTACTCATGCTTTGGTTTTGTTTCTGTGTCCCCCAGTTCAGGTAATCTACTTACTTGTGTAGGCATGTGAATTACTTTGCATGACTGCACTATATTCTCTGGTAAGCCAGTCATTCTTGATGTATCCTCACAATTTACTGGCAGGCCATATTCATCAAAGGGCATATCATCTACTCCATTCATCTCTAAAGATGAAGGTTCGCCTTATACCTTCATCTAGCTAGTGTCTATGCACCTCATTCATCTCTAAGAATGAAGGCACAGCTTAGACATTTATCTAGCTAGAGTGTCAATCTACCTCATTCATCTCTAAGGATGAAGGCACAATGACCAAAGACATCTTGGATTTCAAGGCTATATCTGATGAAGGCAAGTTTTGTGATAACAATGTTATACTGTTGAATATTTTCCTCTAAGAATCACAAGCCCATTCTCTTCTTAATCAGAGAAACTGTGATTACCCAAAAAGCTCCTTCACAAAATCAGGCCTATAAAGAACAGAGTGGCGAGGCCAACTAGGTGCTCATCCAAGATTCTAGTCTTCTCTCTATATGGACCACTACACACACAAAGATCTATATAATCCCATTCAAAGTGTGAGCTGTCTCAGTAGTTGCTAAAATGTATAGGGGGTAGAGGATTCGTGAAGGAGATGATTCAATCTTTTCATCATTGGAGAACTCATCACACATACTGGGATGAGACTTCTCAGCTATGCAACTGTAAAGGGTTACCTCTACTGCTGTAAGGAGTTCTTCTGCCATGTTCGTATAATAAAGCCAAATAAGCCCATTGTTTGACCAAACTAGACTTGAGTTGAATAATCTCTTCAGCCTGTGCTTGGTGCCCTGTCTGTGTTGAAAAGATTTTTTTTTACTTCTTTCCAGAAAATGTAGTGGCTTCTGAGCAGGGACATGAAAAAACAAAAGCTAAGTTGGAAAAGAGTAGTTTTCTTGTACCTGGTATGGGTGATAAATTTTGCCACTGAAGCCACACATCCTAAGGGTGGTGTGTTCTCAGAGGCAATTGCTATGTGGCTATCCTTCTCCATAATGGTATGAAATGACATACTCTTTGGTGAAAATGGCTGACCAACAGAATATGAGAATACATTAAGAGTGGCTGACCCACAAAAGAATATACTGCAGTCACTCAAAAAAATGTGAGTTTTTTTTTTTTTTTTTTTTTTTTTTTTTTTTTTTTTTTAGAAATTGTAAGAAAGCATCAGTAGTTTCTCTATAATACTATTGGTGAAAAGACATACATCTGAGGCTCAGATGTCTTCTCAGAAAGAACGATGATGTGAATGCTTTACAGATTTTCAAAGGCATCTGAAATATGTACAAGCACACCTAAGAGAACAAGAATGGACAGTCCATCTTGCCCATGGTATGAGGGCCGGGCAGAACAGTAAAATTCTTGGGAGTAGTATGTCAGGTCAGATGCTTATGATACCTGGCAAGATTATTGAGCAACTCCTACAATAACCTGTGCCTGCATATTTACCACAGTTACAGGTGTCTTCCCACAACACTGGGATTTTCATTTCTCACCTTGCTCAAATTGCCTGTCTTTGTATCACTTGATTAAAAGTACTTCATATGGGATTGGGACATGAGTGTGCTAGACCCTTTAGAGCAAGAGAAGGTCCTTGCAGAATGGGAAGTAGCTGTGCGTTCTGATGTTCCAGTGCCTGTTTATATTGGAATTTACTAGACACTAAAAGGTTAAACATGGCAACTTGGCAGAAACACTCTGAGAAAAGGGGTTAATTAGCACGTTGATCCCAATGATAGAAAGAGGGAGCTGTTTCACACTCACCTCTAAAATGCCAATTGTTAGCTGCACATAAATATTACAAGAGGTGGAATTCACCACCAGTTCAACCCAAGTGACATTGAAACCACTTACTCAATGAGGAGCTGTGCTAAAGGGCATCTGACCAACACTTTTCCTATGGTGACATTGAAATGAACTTTGCAAAAGTCCCATGAATCATTGTAACAACAAAGCAGGCAGGCCTTCAAGCCCTGTTACCAATTCCATGCAGATCATCCTGGGACCCAATGTCTTTGCAAGCTAGTGGGTCCCCTCCAGGAATTTAGTTAGCAACCAAACCAGACAAGATACTTGAAGAAGTAATAACCTGTAGATGCTTGGGGCACATATGGCATAAGCAAGGATTCCAGACAAGAACGGGTAGTTGCATCAATCAAAATGAACACCAATACCATGTGGATTGGGAAAAGAGAAGAGTGGGAAGTGAGCTAGCGGCCATTTAGGGAGAAGCACATCATGCAACTTGGCCTGTGACAATCTGTACTGAGCATTAGGCTGCATTCAGAGGCTTGACTTTATGGGTGGCCCAGTGGGAAAAGTGGTCTGATAAGTGCTGAGTTGGCCACTGTGGAGACAGCAGATGTGGAAGAAAATCTATAACCAAGTCCAGTGGGAATCAGAGCCATGGGTAGTTTTCCATGTGGCAGCCCAGAGACCACTGAGTCCTCACAGATACCAAGAAGTAGTTCCTTACTAAAATGTGGGCCATCTGCTCACAAGCACTTTTGGAAAGTTCTCACTGGGCTCAAATAATGTCTGGCTACAGGGGAGGCAACATAGACTGGAAAATAGCTAAGGTTCCTGGCATTCCAGTGAAGTATTCTGGCATTTTATATGCTGTCCAATTGTGTAAGGGCTGTTTTCAATTATAGCCACAGAGGGGAGTTGCTATGGCAGAGCAAATGCATAAATCTACCTGTTCTTTGCAAGACCAACAGGTAGATTACATAGGATCCATGCCTGGAAGTGAAGGATGAAACTAGGCCCAGACCCATGAGAACTGCCATAGGCAAGCAAGAATTGATGCCTCATCCAACTTAGTGCTATATATGAGTACTCTGAAGGATAGACAGTGATAAAGATAGCCATTTCACAAATGCTGATGTGCAGAATTGGGCTGAGGATACCCAGGTCCAATGGTATGTCTGCCTACCTTATAGGAATTGAGTCAGTTGAAAGGATAGCTTAGTTGAAAACTGAATAGCTAAAAACAAATAGTAAATAATTTGACATCATGCACCTTCTAGGGTGGAAAACACAATCCCATAAATCACAGGGCATTAAATGAACATCTCAGTGCTAAAGGTAACTATGTAAGAGTAGTTGGCTATGGAGGGCCCTGTGGCTTCCCAGATAACTCTAACTCTTGCTACTGCAATTGGCTGTACCATAAGGCTAGGTGGTAAGGCTTTATTACTGAAGATATTGTACATGTTGGTTTCTGGGCATGAAAAATCAAATCAGAAATAACCCAAAATCTGGCATTCATGTTGATGAAAGATCCTATACAATTATTTACTGAAGGAGAATTGTCACCAATGTGTTAACGTGATTAGCATGCCAGATAAGATGTGCCCGATGGTACAAGAATGATGTGACATATGTCCAATAAACTGCTTGTTTCTATTTGGTTCAACAACCACTCCACAATGGAAGTACCCCTTTTTGGTCCTTTGCAACAACAACAACAACAACAACAACAACAACAACAACAAGTGTGGTTAATGAAGCAATAGACCCTGATGGGCAAGCTATTGTTAAATAGAAGTGATATGTCTGTTAGATTTTTTCAATGTATTTCTGTTTGTGCCATAGATAATTGCTATCATTGACCATAGTCAGAAGCTTCCTTTTTACAGTTGGCATTGGTTATAGCAGAGAGTCATCACTGGTAAAAGTGTTGAAAATAAGATAGTGTTACTGTGGCATTGGGGCCCAATGTTCAGCCACAACAAGAAGAAATCTATATCCTCTCCTTCAAGTCTCAGAAATATCATGGAAAAGGAATGAACGGGTACTAGGGAAGGCTTTCTTCACATAGCACAGTCATTAGCCTCCTAATCAGAGCAAAGCTAACTGGTGACCCCTTAACAAGATAGGGCCAGGTGACAATCCCTCACAGAATTAGACCCTCACCCAAGTTTCCAGCCACTCCCTCCTGACAACCCCTTGCCACTAGATGTATTTAATCCTGACCAATTTTGCTAGAATATATAAGGGGTACAAGGTTATCTGAAGGAAGGCCCAATCAATTTATTTTTTTATTTTTTTATTTTTTATTTTTTTATTCGATATAATTTTTTATTTACATTTCAAATGATTTCCTTTTTTCTAGCCCCCCACTCCCTGAAAGTCCCGTAAGCCCCCTTCTCTTCCCCTGTCCTCCCACCCACCCCTTCCCACTTCCCCTTTCTGGTTTTGCCGAATACTGCTTCACTGAGTCTTTCCAGAACAAGGGGCCACTCCTCCTTTCTTCTTGTACCTCATTTGATGTGTGGATTATGTTTTGGGTATTCCAGTTTTCTAGGTTAATATCCACTTATTTGTGAGTGCATACCATGATTCACCTTTTGAGTCTGGGTTACCTCACTTAGTATGATGTTCTCTAGCTCCATCCATTTGCCTAAGAATTTCATGAATTCATTGTTTCTAATGGCTGAATAGTACTCAATTGTGTAGATATACCACATTTTTTTGCATCCACTCTTCTGTTGAGGGACACCTGGGTTCTTTCCAGCATCTGGCAATTATAAATAGGACTGTTATGAACATAGTAGAGCATGTATCCTTATTACATGGTGAGGAATCCTCTGGGTATATGCCCAGGAGTGGTATAGCAGGATCTTCTGGAAGTGAGGTGCCCAGTTTTCGGAGGAACCGCCAGACTGATTTCCAGAGTGGTTGTACCAATTTGCAACCCCACCAGTAGTGGAGGAGTGTTCCTCTTTCTCCACACCCTCTCCAACACCTGCTGTCTCCTGAATTTTTAATCTTAGCCATTCTGACTGGTGTAAGGTGAAATCTCAGGGTTGTTTTGATTTGCATTTCCCTAATGACTAATGAAGTTGAGCATTTTTTAAGATGCTTCTCTGCCATCCGAAGTTCTTCAGGTGAGAATTCTTTGTTTAACTCTGTACCCCATTTTTTTAATAGGGTTGTTTGGTTTTCTGGAGTCTAACTTCTTGAGTTCTTTATATATATTGGATATTAGCCCTCTATCTGATGTAGGATTGGTGAAGATCTTTTCCCAATTTGTTGGTTGCAGATTTGTCCTCTTGATGGTGTCCTTTGCCTTACAGAAACTTTGTAATTTTATGAGGTCCCATTTGTCAATTCTTGCTCTTAGAGCATACGCTATTGGTGTTCTGTTCAGAAACTTTCTCCCTGTACCAATGTCCTCAAGGGTCTTCCCCAGTTTCTTTTCTATTAGCTTCAGAGTGTCTGGCTTTATGTGGAGGTCCTTGATCCATATTGGGGGATCCCCCAGACTCATACAAATAAAGTCAAATAAAATCTTTGCCTCACCAAAGACTTGTATGGAACCATTTCTTTGGAATCCTATCTGAGATGAAGAGACATTTGTTCAATTCTCCCAGGAAAAATAGCATGATACTTTGACACAGTAGTCCCTTCAATAGAACCAGCATATCACTTCAAGTAATAAGGACACTCTCAAGATAACTTACAGAACTACAACTTCAGGACTGATCAAACAAATCACACCATGTTCAGGCCTGCTTAACTATGCACACCACTTCTCCCAACTTCTATTTCATTTCTTCCTATATTTGAACCTAAAGTCCCGTTCAGCACCCTGAAGATAGATTTGAGGTCATTGGATCAATTTGTATGTTCTTCCCAAGATAATATACTAGTTAAATCTTTCTCTGATTTCTACCATTACTGTCCTTTGTACTTGAAGAAATGGGACAAGTAGTCACACTCAGTAGCTGACAGAGCTGGAATTTTTCACCCTATAATGCTAGTACTACTTCCTGTGAGTGTAGTGACATCTCTTGCCATTTCTGCACACACTGCATAGACTTTAGACTGCCCAATAGAATTTTCTAGGCTTGTAAAATAAGTTACACTTACTTTGTTTAAAATGAAAGCCACTACCTACATGTAACTGTCAATCACTTTAGAAGTGACAAGGGTAAATATTTTGGTTTAATTTGCTTATATGAGGTAGCTCATTTTTGACAGATCTTATATGGATGTTAATTAGGCACTTATAGTCATAAAAGGAGAGGCTTCATATTCCTAGGGAAATATCTCCTCATGACTTGATCATATCCAACAATGAAGAAAGCAGATGAAGATCTTTATATCCATGTCTTGTTTTCTTATCCTGTTGCTATAATATTTTGGCAAAAGCAACATATGGAAAAAGGTAGTTGATCTTAACTCATAGTTATGTATGGCAAGAAAGTCAAGGCAGCAGGAACATAAAGCAGTTGGTCATATGATGTCCCCAGTCAGAAGAAGAGATCAATGAAGGTATATATGCTGCTTTGCTAGCTTTCTACATCTACAATGTCCATGCCCCAGTCAATGAATAATGCCACTCATGGTAGGCAGGGCCCTCCACTTAAACTAATGCAGTCAAGACAACCAGCAGATGGCATGACCAGAGGCCCCATCTCCAAGGTCTTCCAAGCTCCCAGGGCATTCTAGATTCTGTCAACTTGACAATAGCACCCATCACAATCAAGAAACCTTCTACTTTAAAGAAATTTTCCACCTGTAGAATTCTGAGTTCAACTCTAGTTTATTTCTTCCTGTATACATTTCTCTGTAGAACTTCACAGATTTATACCTTATTAAATATTGATAGGAATTTAGCTGACCTCTACTTCCACATTATTATCTGGTTTTCAAGAAGGTATGTCTTGACTTCCTGTTCCCATGAGACTTTGGGCGGCTTGATGACTCCTAAAATGCTTTGTGGAAATTGGGGTTTTTCAGATAAGAGATACCTAGAGATGTGAAATTGCTAAAGGAGACTTTGACCAGACCAATGTTATCTTTTTCCCAATTTCTAGAGGCAGGGTAACACTTGCAGGACCATATACTTGCAAAAACAAGAAGAATCATCTCACCTGTGAAATTCTCTCTGTGTAAGCTCACTTTGCCAACATCCTGACTTCATGTCAATACCACCTAAAAGAGCATTCTATCTCCTACATCAAACAATGTGATCTACACTGAAAAGAAAGAGGAGGAGGAGGAGAAAAACACCAACAAACAACATAGTTCCAAAATTTGACTCTTGTTCTCTACAGTCTAGCTTTATTATATTTGTAAAGCCTCTAATTTTATTTTAATGGATGGCATTTAGTGAGAGCATTCTTAATGCAGTAGGACACACACAGTAAGTACTGGATAAACATAAAGTCATGGGAATGGCTACAAGCTCTAGCCCTCCTTACTACACAAAATCCTGCCTTTCTTATAGATTACACTAAATACCTAAGAAATCTACAATAATGTTTAAAGCATCATTTTACTGCCAATTTTAAATAATTGCCTAATTAGAAGAGAAACAGTGTTGACCTGTGCTTTCTAATCACAATCTAACAGGTACATAGAGAACACAGGCAGTACCCTAGAGATTCACCTCTAGTTACCCAGCTCAGAAGCAGGGAACTTCTTCCTTTGTAGCAGCAACTCCCATGGGGACCTTAAATTCTGTTCACACAGTTTCTAACAGACATCCTTCTCAGTAGTCTGCGTGTAGACCGGAGCAACCTATAAATATTTCTTCAATGGAAAAACAGCATTTACAGAGCAGAAAGAAATAACTTGAGAATGGCTGCCTATTTGTTCTGCCAAGAAGATATGGGTCAATGCCTTGATTCCTGTAATCTGAAATTATAAGTCATGGGTAGCTTCAACATTTAATTCTTATTCTGGATCTAATTTAGTGTTAGCCTCAAGAATGAGCTTTGGATTATATCAACAGAACAGAAGAGTATGGTGCCCACCCATTGCATTATGGATACTAGAATATGGCACAGAAGGCATACGGTCACAAAGATGAGAGACAGAATCTCCTCTACTCCATGATGTTCAGTGAACTCCCTAGCTGATACTCTGAAATGTCTAACAGATGGTAGGAAGACCCACAGTGGAAACCTCTGCTTATTTATCATGACTTTTCCAAATGTTTCACTTCCCCCCAAATAAGGAAGATTTCAATAAGCAGTAACCTTGGTACCCTCACAAGATGAGCCTTAGTTATCTGGCAGACCACTAAGAACCTCAAGGTAAATTAACTCTCCCAGAAAACAAGCACAGTCAGTTCTCCTGAGTAGAAGATGATGAGATCATCTCAGAGAGAGATGGGAGCCTCTGTACCTAGGATAGACTTATCCATGGAAACCTGGGTTACATCCAGGACAAAGACACTAATGAGCTTCTATCCCGTGTCTGAGCAACACATTCTCTGTGCTGCTGCCTACTGAACTCTCAGGTAGCTTTTTCCTACAGTCTCGCAGGCTGCAATCCTTGGCTGTTACTTGTCCCAGCTATAATAACTCACACTGTTAACTGCGTCAATGGTCCACGTTCTACTCATAAACTTGACTGGCAGGGTTGCCTATGTTCCCCATCAGGCTCTTGTCAGTGTCCAGTTAGTGAATTCATTCCTCATAGATCTTAGATAACTGACCTGGTACCAACAACAGAGCCTACTTGATTAAAGCCTAAAACCAAGATTTCTTCGCCATTGAATTCAGACAAAGAAAAGCAAAGCATCAATTAAATCGTTTTTCAACCACTGGTTTTAGGACTCTGTGGTTGACTTGGTGCTCTGGAAAAAGAGAGACGAACAATAATAACAGGTCAGTCCAAGAAGGACTATCCCTAAGGATGGAATCGTGCCTAATCACACTGCCAAGAGAGTTAGCGAACATCTTCACCCTCATCTCCCAAGATATCTATCTCAATCCTGACCCGCAATGCTTCTGGCTGAGATTTAATTGCCCTGGGCTTTCTGAGAACAACAATCTTTAAAAAAAAAAAAAAAGAAAAGAAAAAAAGAAAAAGAAAAGAAGGAACAATTTGTCCAATAGTTTGATGGAAGACAAGGGTTTTTGCCTTTGGCAATGTTCTTCACTCGTTGAAAGATTTAAAGATCTTTCAACTCCAGTATGCTGTTCTGACTTTTACACTTTCTCAGAACACCCTTCTCAGTATCTAACACTGTTCCCTTTAAGGTCATCCATGTCCTCGCGCTAAATAAATATCAAGGCAATTTCTCTGTTCTGACCCTTCTCTACCACACCCTGCCTTGCTTCCCTGGCCATTTGTGAGCTCTGCTGTCTCCATTTGCCAGCCCCCTCCTTTATTCCCTGATGCTTTTGTTATTTACACTTTTGTTCTCCGGCATTGATTTTGTAGTTCAGTGTCTATCTTTTTATCCCCTTTACATGTCTTTAGCCATCCCTTCTGATTACCCAGAGCTCCCCAGAGGAGCCTTGATCCTCAGCCAGGCACAGCTGCAGACACTGGCATTGATTTTGCAGCTGGCAGAATCTTGCCTCCTTTAGAAAGAGACATACCACTCCTGGTCTACACACACTTAGGACAAAGCATGCCTCTGTGTTTGGTGATCACACCAATGACCCTACCCGTATAAGGCTGTCTCGTGTTTGGCTTCACAATGAAGTTCAAAGCCAGGTTTATTTTAAATTCACTTGTTTGTCCTTTAATGATCTCTTTTGACAAACTGAATACTGCTCTTCAATCAAGCCCCTTCCAAATATTTTCTTCCATCTTGTTCTTGTCCTTGTTAGCATTGAATTTTAATGACATCTACTTGAATTGACAATGTGTCCTCCCTATAGAAGTCACTATTTTCCTTTAAGTTATCCTTTCTATACCTAGAGTTATAAGTGACCAAAACAGAGTACTTATAAATAGAGACAGTAGATATCAGTCAATTCATAACAGATTCACACAGAATGATAAACTGTGACAAAGTGTTTGATAGGCACAAGACATAATTGGGTAGTCTACCAGGCTGGAAATTTGGAGAAAACAGTAAGAGTTGAATAATATACAAAGATGAAGAAGCAATTGGGTACTTCCTAGAAACAGCAAAGAGGGATGTAATAGTCTGATAGCAGGAAGAGCTGGAATCCTTTTGAGGGCTGGAGGGAAGAGGTACAAAACTGGACACCATAGAACAGGGGTTTGGAGATACCTAAGAAATGAAACAGAAGCCAAAGCAAGTATGATCTCATTGGCCAGGTCAAGAACAGTCATTTCATCATAAAAACATAATAGTATTGACTCTTTCCTGATTGAAATTCCTATCTATGTAAAACACAAAAGTTATTGCAATAAAAGTTGTCAAAGTTTATTTGAGGAAATTATTACCAACTAGTAGATTGAAATTTTGTACTTTTCTCTTTCACCTAGGATGATCAAATGATATGGAGAGACAGGAATCTAGATCTCTACCTTTGGGAATAGAAACATGGCTCTGTGGTTAAGAGACCACTTGCTGCTCTTGTCGAGGGTCAAGGTTCAGTTCCCAGCATCTACCTGGAGGTCTGCAACTGTCAGCTATCTCTAACTTTGGCTCCAGAAGAGCCAATGCCCTCTTCTGTCTTCTTTGGGCACTTCAGGTACATGGTGAATGTACATACATGCAAGAAATATACATATACATGCAGAAAAACATATACATGAATAGATACATCTCCAACTTAAATTTGAGTTTTGCTTTTTCTTAGTAACTTTGTTGACGCACAGAGAAAAAATAACTTCTTTAAAAATCCATACCCAAAACAATTACTACATAATCATCAAATAAAAGTCTACACAAATGTGTCATTGCTGCCTACATTGATATTGATGCCTATAAAGAGGAAAGAAAAATATATTTATGGACACCATACCAAAAGGCCACTTGAAAGAAGCTGGAAAGGTAGTTCAGTGGAGAGACTATTTACCTAGCATACACAAATCTGGGTCAATCCCCAACACTACACAAACCACGATTTGGTGGCACACACCTATAATAGTAGCACTGGGGACATGGAGGCAAGAAAATCAGAAGTCAAGGTCATTCTCAGCTACATGGCAAGTTCAAAGCAAACTTAGGCTACATGAGACCTTGTCTTAAAAATTTTTTTGGAAACTATTCTGTGCTCATAAAATGTAAAAAGAACAACAATAATAATCATCTCTGTGATGCCACACCTGACAGAGAAATTTGGGGGTGTAGCCAACCTTGGCTGAGACTCCAAGTACAGAGGGCGGTACAGTCAGTTCACCCAAGGCCATGGACAACCAGCTCCTGGCTGCTCACAACCTCATAATCGCATGTTGGTTCAGGCTCCAACAAGCTTCATACAGTCACAGGCAGCAAGCAGCAAAATCAGAAGGATTAAGTGACTGGGCTGCCTGCGTGTGTGTTGGCCTTATAGCACAGTCAGGAGATGCCAAGTAATACTCAACTGCAACTCCCATCTTAAAGAGAAACTCACTCTGCTTCAAGCACCAGAAGTTGCCCTGTTCTGCTCTAATCCCTGTAGAACACTATCCTTGACTTTGCAAGCATATGTAACAAGAGAGCCCTTATACCCACCATCTTCCCTGCCCTCCCCACTGTACATCTGTAAACCTCTACTGGGCACAAATGCAAAACAGTTGCCAATCATCCTTTTAGGGACTTGTAGGGCAACCAGCCAATTGGCTGCCCTCGGGTTATTCACACTGCAATAGGAAACAAATTTCTTGCTGCAATTATTCTTAAATTTCTACTGTTTACCCCACCCCCCCAATAAAGTAATTGCTGCTGTAAAACACCCTTTCCCACACTGTCCAGCACACATCTGTAAATTCCAAGAGGAATGGGCTGAGTTGGATGCCAGTTGGCTTTGGGAGAAGGAATGGCACTGGGCCAACTGGAAGCTGGTTTATTATTCATGGTGGAATTGAACTTGAACTTTTCATTGCACATACCCTTGCATATTTCAGTATTTACCTTGTAAGCACACAAGTTGGACCACTATTGGTAAATAAGCCCACATTTACAATGGTGTGGAGGGACAGGAAAGAAAAGAAAAGAAAAGAAAAGAAAAGAGAAAAGACAAGAAAATACTGTGGATATTTACTAAATGCCTACTAAATGCCAGGTGATATGTTTAGTGTTGCCAATTGCCCATGGGCAATTTATTATTGAAGGGATCCACAGAAGTGGGTATATAAGTTTTCAATGTGATCTGTAAATAGGCATTTGATTGCAAAGAGTCTTCCTGATTCTCTTCACTGTCCTCTCATGAGCACAGCGATTTCTCCTCATGTAACAAAGGCACGTAGTGTTCACTGAGAACACTTTCCAAAGCAGCACATTTTCAAAGTGCTTAGGTTTTTATCCTTTGAATAAACTACCTCTTCCACACCTGTAGCACCTTTCTCCTGCTCCTTTACCTATAAATTAAATTAAACTAAATAAAATAAAATAATAAAAATTATAAATCTTTGAAGACATAACTCAAATGGCCAAGGTGATACCTGAAAAAAATATGATAGAGAAACTCGCTGAGTAGCATTTAAAATGAGTCCAGAGTTGCAAAGAGGAGGAAAGGCCCAGGAATACATACTTTTCAATATGACTTTAGAGAGTATAATTTTTGACGCATAAGCTGCTTCTCTCTGTCTGTTCCCTGTCTGCAGCCCCTTCAGTGTCCAATGTAAATAGTAAGTAACCTCCTGACTGTGTGGTCCACAGGGACCAGAGTACATCATCAGTGCTTGCGTTTGCCAGTTTGAATTAATGTTTATGGGAATACATATGGATTCCTGGTCCTTAGGGTCTGGCACTTGACTGGCTGAATCAGGTGTACCTGAGGAAATGGATTCTATAGTGTTCACCCCATATACCTGTCATTTTAACAAGGCTATAGGCAGGCTCATTGTGGAAGGTTTTATGAATAACACATAAAATAGACTATCAGATAATTTGCCATGCTTTTGATACTAGTGATAGGTGTAGTGGCCCATGTTTCAAACCACTCTCTGCTCCTTCTCTAAGGTCACTCCTCTTCTTTATCACTTGGAAGAGTCCCTAGAAAGTAAATAAACTCCAACAACGTTTCTTCAGTAAGACTTTTAAAAATTCAAAGTGTATTATGTCACCCCCATATTTAAATGCTTATTTTAGTGGCTTTCCAGTATACCTAATTTTGGGGTTGAGGTGTCAAGGTTTATAGCTCAAGCAGTGCACTACTTGACTAGCATGCGTGAAGCCCTGGGTTTGATCTCCAACATAGCAGAAGTCAGGCATAGGAGCTCAAGGCTCTAATCATCACACTAGAGAGATGGAGAGAGGAAGGTTAGAAAATTGAAGTCATTCTCAACTCCATAGGAATTTTAAGGCCAGCAGTCTACATAAGACCCTATTTCAATAATAACAATAGTGAGTTAAACTTCAGAACAGACAATAGGCTACATACAGCTCTAACTGCAGAGGAAAGCAACAGGATCACAAGGCTTCGGTTGACTGAAAGTGGATGTTAACTGCCAATGGATAGATAGATAGATAGATAGATAGATAGATAGATAGATAGATAGATAAAGTGACAGATAGATGATAGAATGACAGTCAGAGAGAGAGAGAGAGAGAGAGAGAATGACTCTATCTGGAAAGAACTACAATCCAGAATTTGAAGGCTCACCTATGATCCTAATTTGGAGGCTCAGAGATACAAGTTTCTCACCTGGATCTTGGCATGGAGGTCTTGAAGCATAGTGGCTATGAGTTCCAGAAGATTAAGACAAGGAAATCTCTGAGTTCAAGGTCATCTGGGATTAAAAGTGTGGTGGCACATGCCTTTAATCCACCGCACCTTTAATCTGGGCCACACCATTATTATGCTAGAGACCTATATAAGGACTCTTCTACATAATAACAGATAGATAGATAGATAGATAGATAGATAGATAGATAGATAGATAGACAGACAACCTGACCACTAATCTATAGCATGGCATGAACTGACTTCAAAAAGTTGAGCAACCCTTTAGATTCCTTTTCTACAATATTCTGACTGCAAATGCCAAAAGACTGAGGCAAACGAGCAGGAGAAACCAAAGTTAGCATGTGTTAGGCAGAAATTTGAGATAAAAGAAGGCACCAACGTTGTGAGGAAGAAGAAAATGAAGTTAACATGAGTGAGGGGAAAGCAGGAAAAAAATGTAAAAATTCAGGTGGAGAATGTATTGGCTCATCACCAGAAGCAGAAGCGGGGGAGAGAGCTATGCAAAGAAACCAGAAGATACAAAGTGTGCTGCGTCAGAGGCACTACATGGCCGTCCTCAATGCCTGCTCTCCTGATTTCTTCCCCCTTGTGAACTAAAGGCATATTGTCTTTTAATAAAACCTGTCTTTTCTTAAAGTAATTTAAGCAATTTTCTACTCCCTGGAATCTTGAAAGGTGAATAAAACAACCATCAGATAGCAAATAATTCTCACTAGGGAAAATGTACTGCAAAAGATGTGGATTTGTTTTCCAGTTTTATTTAACAAGTATTTTAATTTCTAACGAGTGGGCTCACCCTTTAATCCCGAGTATATTTCATGGAGGCAATAAGGAAATTAAGGGAAAGCCTAGGAATGAATTTATCTCTCCTAACAATGTTCTGCTTAGTATCTCTTTATGGGGGCAGAATATTTTGAACCACATTTCCTAATATATTGTCAAATGCTTTTTTTTTTAAAAGTTAAGGTCCAGTGGCTTTTTCAGACACATGATTCAATAGCCTTCCATAGTACCGGTGCATGAGTGTATACAAGGCCTTCCTAACTCCCTGACATCAAAACTTAGAATCATCTGTGAGTAGTTACATCAACCCTTTACAAGTACAGAAAGCAACAAGCTAATCTGGGAAGGAGGTAACACATCAACGATCCAAGGTAAGTCCATCCTGAGAATCTTGTTTTAAAATTTAAAACCTGACTTGACTGGAAGATTTAAACCCCTGGAATAACTAACTCAGGCTTTTCCTTGTCAGATTTATGAAGTTCCCTCCATTTAAACAGAAAAGTATATATTGTTGAAAGACTGTTAAATTTAATAGCAAACAGGCTACACACTTAAGAACAGGCTAAGCACAATTAGCACTCACATGCCTCCCACTCCTATAAATAATTTACTTTCCTTCCCTTGTCTGAAAATTTCATTAGACTGTGGAGGGGGAGGTGAGGAAAAGGAAAAAGAAAAGCCTTCTGATTTTCTCTTATAGCAAATTTCAGATCCAATCTCTCAATTGAGGTCTTTGTACACAGGAGGAACAGGGATGGGGGTGGGGTGTAATCTGAGTTAAAAAATGATTCCAACTCTGAGTCTTAGAGCCGTAGCTTTAGCAAGAAACTTTGTACACATGGCCCTGGAATTCACCTGCTAAAATTTAAGTATAGGTGAATATGATAAATAGATATTTGCACTGGAAATGCACTGGAGTAGGGGAGTGGACATACATATGTGCCTACACATCTTTATTTATGTGTGCACATGTCTGTGTGTCTACCTGTAAATGTGTCCTCAGACAAGTATATGTCTGAGCCTGTGCATTCGGATGTATGTGTATATGTGTCTGTGTGCCTGAATATATATCTACATGGTGTGTGTGTGTGTGTGTGTGTGTGTGTGTGTGTGTGCATTTGTATGAACACGTTTGTGTGTCTGTGTATCTGCTGTGTGCTTTTGTGTAGCTATCTGTACATCCACATGTTTGTATGTCTATGTGTATTGACCCTTCTAACATGCAATCAGATTCATGGGCTTTTCCACAAGTTTTAGTGATCTGAGGATTTTTGTTTCTACAATATTTTTAATATGTATATATGCTTTTACTTTTGTGTTAGTGTAGACACATTAACCTCCATCCCCAACTTCTCCCAGATCCAACCTCCCTTCATACCTACCCAATATTCTTAGCAACTTCCTTTCTTTTCTTTGCTATTAAACACAATTTGAGCTGCCTATATATTATTGAATGTGTGGTCTTCCACTGTAGCATGATCCCAGAGGTTATACTCTTAAAGAAATCCCTTTATAGTAGTTTTCAATTGCCAATAGCTCCTTGGATTGGGGTGAGACTTTATATCCAACTTTCTCTATGCTGAGATTTAGTCTGGTCTCGTGCATGCAATGTACAGGTGCACTGTTGTATTTTTAAAAATGCTGCAATCAATTATCCGCTTCTTCCATCATGATCCCTAGCTTTACGAAGAGGTAGTATAACATACACATCCTATTTGAGGCTGAGCATTCCACAGTCTCTTATTCTCTGCATCTTAACCTGTTAAGGGGTCAGTGTTGAACACAATCTATTACAAATAGCTTATCTGATTAAAGTGGAATGATGTATTAATCTATTCTATTATTGCAAGAAGAAGAAGAAGAAGAAGAAGAAGAAGAAGAAGAAGAAGAAGAAGAAGAAGAAGAAGAAGAAGAAGAAGAAGAAGTAGTCATCATTGGAAGTCAGTTTATCACTATGTATATTTAGCAGAATAAAAGTAGTAAGTTATCTTCCTTGGGCCTGGTATAGTCACAGATTCTTGCCCTGATAATAGCATAAAGTTTGGGATTCTTTTTGCAAGGTGAGGCTTAAAATCAAGTAGAGAGTGGTTGGTTACTCCCGTAACACTTGTACCACTGTTGCACAGTGAATAGGTCTTTCCAGGTCATTCAGTGCTTAGTATACCAGGTTCCAAATTTACATCTAGGTAAGATAGATGATTGTTCTTCTCCTCAGGTAGCATTCACAACACCTGTCCATCATTACTAAAGCTACCAAGTAGGGAAGTGTACATACTTTAAAAAGGTATTTTATTATTTCTTAGAAGCCAAAGACAAATATTTGAATAATGTAGAATGTGGGGGAAAACAAGATTCCAAACATGTGAGTGTGTGAAAATTTCCCTGGAGTCTCTTGACCCCTTGTGTTCCTTGTCTCTCACTTTCTCTTTAGAAAAAAAAGTCTATGCCTAAACATATTTGATAGCTCTGAGGTTTATGTTCAATTCTTGTAGGAGCCTGTTTGGACCATATAAATGGGAAAATACCCTTTTTTGTGACTTGTATATTTCCAAGCACTCTTACATAAAAGTTACTTGTTTACCATTCTCTATACTCATGCAACCATAACTATCATTAACTCATAACAACTGCAAAACCTATGCTGGACCTATATGAGATTTACCCTTTCAACAGTCAATCACAGAAGAAGGAGGGTGTCACAAGGCCTTACCCTTTACCTCTGAACTATTGGCTATCAGTAGCGTCTGGGCATGAGGAATTACTATCTTTTGTTGTGTGCCAGCCCAGGTTCACTTCTGCCCTAGGGTACCTAGGCACTGTTGCACACCAGGCCAGACTTGAAGGAATGAAGCAGGTTCCTCAGGACCTTAGTTGTGGGTGAGTGCAGCGAGAAACATCTGCACTGATGGTTGAAACATCTCTCAGTGAAACATCTCTCCCTTGTTGGGGGTAACTGTGGGCCTGTTCCATTGTTCCAGCATGGTGGGTATAGATGGAAGGAAACAATCCATGGTTTTTCAGCTTTATTGTAGAAGAATAGAGTGAGAGAGGGTAGGTAGAAAGGTAGAAGCCAGCCATGGACATGTGGAAAGAGAAGGGAGAGAATGGGGAGAAAGGAGGTTGTAAGGGGACAAGAGGAAGAACAAGAGAACAGGAAAATAAGGGAGGGTAAGAGAGAGAGGAGGGGCCAAGCAGCTCCTTTTATAGAAGGCCTGGCTACCTAGCTGTTGCCAGGTAACTATGGGGCGGGGCAAACCTAGCTGCAGCCAGGTGGCTGTGGGGGTGGAGTCTAGCCAGAATACTAGGAGCCTGGGGCGTGGCCCTACATGACTGATGGCTACAGAATTATGGCATTGAGGGCCTCGAGATGTAAGCCTGGTGTCCGGGAGCATGGGCAAACAGCCCTCTGTCCCACGTGGATTAAGTCCACTGGGTGGCTGGAGTTTAAACCTAGCTCAACCAGAATATATAGATTGCCTTTCAAGGTCCAACAGGTAACAAGGGCTATATAAACCTTGGGGAGTGGGTAAGGGTTTTTAGGATAAGTGTACATTTTTGGCTGGAGCTCAGGCTGAGGTGCTGAGGATGCTTCATTTGCATGAAGAGGAATCCCAAGTGCTTGCTGGATATATCCTTGTAAGGAGAGAGGAATTAAGCCTGTAATTTGGCCACCAGGCTATGTGACAGAGGTGGGGATCTTGAAGGCTACCAGCACCAGGAAATGCAGGCCCAGAGAAAGGAGAGAGCAGTCCTAACACCTGCTGGTCTGAGGACCAGATCTTTTGTGTTGGGGCATGTCTCAACCTCTCTCTATCCATACTTGCTCCCCCAATTGCATGGCTTTCTGAACCCATAGTTGTGTGCCTGCTGCCCAAGCTGCAAGGGATCTCCCCAAACCCAGAGTCACACAGACATTCCTGGCAAAATCCAATGAGTCAGACAAAATGAATAGACAGGAACATGAAAACTAGATTTGTAGGGAGTAGGTGGGTAGACGGCAGTGGTGAGGATCAAGGATTTCCAAGTATTATGAAGAGAGAGTCGGGAGTTTCTATTTAATGTGTTCATAGATTCAGTTTATAATATAAACAAACATTTTGAAATTCTGTTGCCAAACCAGGCTGATAAGTTTAATACCCCAAGCAGATGTTCCAGAATGATGAGGATATGAATTCTACATCATGTGCTTTTTATCATAACGGAGTTTTTCAGAACACATGCAAACTCCAAGTCTCATGATCCAGGACCTAAGAATATTGTAACCTCGGGAGGATGAAGATGGTTCACTGTAACAGGCAGTCATGTGCAATCAATGACAGCACTCAGGGCCATCATGAGACATGTTTTAGAAGGGACTGTAGCTAGGAAACCATAGCCAGCATCTGGAGCATGCGCATACTACACCAGCCTTTTAAGGAATATTAATTGTTACTAATTTCTAAACTTTCAAACTAACTAAATAAAAACACAATAGTACTAATAATTCTGTCACTAAAACCCAATATCTCTGATATTTAAACATATAGTATAGCCTTCATGGGTGTCTAAAATCAAATTAGTACTCAGATTAAGTTTATCTTTTTTTATGTGTATGTGTGCATGCACATGTTCTTATATACAAGCGCACATGTATGCATGTGCACATGAAGGCCAAATGGTAACTGAGTTGAAACAATATACCTCACTGCCCTGTGGTTCCTTGCACAGGTGAGACAGACTGGCTTGCAAACCCTAAGGACAGACCTGTCTCTGTCTCTCGAAAACTGGAATTACGAGCCAGCACCACCATGCTCGGCTTTGTAATGTGGGCTCTGGGAGTAAATTTAGATCCTCAAACTGCAAGTAAAGCATTTTTACTGACCGAGCCATCTCTTCAGCCCAAGTTTTCTTTGCTTTTCTTTTTTTAATTATCAGATGGCAGAATACTTTCAGAATGATCAAATTCAGCTTCAGCTAGGGGGTAGTCGTAATATTTTCCCCATCATTTTTTTTGTACAAACAAATACCTTTAAAATCCCAACAAAGCCCTTTGCCCTCTGTGATTCTTTCTTTTCTCCATGCATTCTGGTCAGACACCCTTGATCCTTTTTGGAATTAATGACATATGGATAAAGTAAAGTGAGAGACTTCTTTCTTCCCTTAGAGACATGTTCATTTTGCAGTCAGCAGACAATCAGGGATGCATTTGCAAATACAACCAGTGAGGAGTCAGTAGTGAAATTGTTGGGAACCTTCAGTTTTCAGAAGTGCCTATAGAGGCAGTCCTGGTGCATACATGAGACCCTGGAGATGTTGTGTTTAAGTCAGGAGCTAAACTGTTAAATTCTTTAGTGTTTCCAAATGCAGTGAAAACTTCGATCTCTCCTCCAAGAGAGTTACATAATTAATAAATTTCATATCACTGGACCGATTCTTTGCTCTCTTTGCTTGCAAAAGTCAAAGTTTATTTTCCTGTTCTCCCTTTGAAGGCTGACACTGGTGATAGATGGCGGATGACAGTCCAGGAATTTGACCAAAATGACAGCCCACGCCCTATAAGCAGCTGTGGGCTGGCTACAGTTTGGTCTTTTGTGCACATCTAGTGCAGTGCAGCCAATGGAAAGAAATAGTCACCCTCTAGCATGCCATCCATCCAAAAGGACATTTGCATTGGATGTCATAGACACCCAAGTCACATCCAGTAGAGGTCAGTCAGGCTTCAGCAACATGAAAACAGGTGGGACAGCTTTGACAAACACAGCCTCAAAGCTCTCTGTAAATATTCCAAGTCTGATTTCACCATGTTAATGCTTCTGCCCCAGTGGCTTACCGTGCCCAACTGATTTTGCTACACCAGCATCCTTGACAGTAACCAGCTATGATCGCATTACTAATAGTTAACACAGAGCGACAAATAACACACTGCTGTAACACACCCATTCCCATGACCTTGAACCTCTCATCAATTTAGCCCTGAAATGCTTAGCTGAATCTGGGGGGGGGGGGGCTTTTTGTTGGTTTTGTTTAGTTTGTTATTGTTGTTGTCCTTCCTAAAGAACTCAAATTACAATCAAATATTCCAAGCCAGTGGTTATAGTTAAGAAATGAAACACCACCTTAAAGTCCCCAAGCAATGAAATGTCACCCCAGAACAGAGATCATTTTGAATGTTTTTGAATTGTCCTTGGCCCCAGTTGAGAGGAGTCTGCAGGCAACAGAGTTGATGCCCTCAGGTGAGTCTAGGATGTACAAAGGCCTTGTTACAGGCTCTGTGTCCGCACACTCTCGAATCACTTGGTTCTTGCAAAAGCTGTATTCTGGACTGTAAGGACTAGCTTTGGAAGACAGCTCCCTGTTAATTAAATCCTGATTCTACTGTCAGGGAAAGAAAAATACTCAGTAGACTCAGTAGAAGTAACTAACATAAACCCAGTCTCTCTTTTACTTTTTTTCTCTTCATTTCTTTTTTCTATGTTTTGCTGTCCTTCTTCTCTATCTCCTTATCTTAATCTTCCTTTAAATTTTCAAATGTCTCTTCTGAGCATTTGAAACCATAAGATCAGATGGGCTTTTTTGACGTAGATATACAATCAAAACCTTGGCTGCTTCTTTAGAGTCCCACCATTAGAAAAAAGATCTCCAGAGCATGGAGTTTCATGACCCTAGGAAGTTATCTGGAGATCTCAGGGTTGGCCATGTGGATGGATTTTCCCATTTGTAACTCAGAGTCATTTGAATGCTAAAGAGATTCTTCAAATGCATGGAATTCTACCAGCATGGATTCTGGCAGAGTTTCCCAAACAATTCCCAGGATAAAAGTCACTCTAAAAACAGCCCAGTTTTCACCAAAAGCAGTATTGTAGACAGATAATCACTGAGCAGCAATGCAGTGTTTACTGGGGGATAGAGACTGTTGGGAAAATTGAACTTAGATCATTCTGTAGATTTGTCAGCTACAGTCAATAGGATGGAAGAGGAGAGGGAGAGAGAGAGAGAGAGAGAGAGAGAGAGAGAGAGAGAGAGAGAGAGAGTTTTCAGAATAGATTACCATGTGCATTTAGAAGTATATCAAAAATCTACATTTAAATGTAGGTATTTATAGCTTTCCCCCCAAGTTTCTATTTCAGGCTGAGAATTAATCTATCTTAAGAGCAAGCTGGAGAGGTGGCTCACTCAGTAGTTAAGAGTGTTTGCTATTTTTCCAGAGGACCCAGGTTCAATTCCCAGTATCCATGCTGGGTGACTCACACACAGCCATAACTCCAGTTCCAGGAAATCTGCCATCTACAGGCACAAGTACACCCAAGACATGGGAAGAAGCAAAGGAACATGTATGTGCACACACACACACACAGAGTGAGAGAGAGAGAGAGAGAGAGAGAGAGAGAGAGAGAGAGAGAGAGGAGAGAGAAAGAGAGAGAGAGAGGAGAGAGAGGAGAGGAGAGAAAGAGAGAGAGAATTCATTCACACAGACACATGCATACACATAAACAAAAATTATCTTAAGACCATTGTCAAAAGAAAGTAACTTGACTTTCAAATAACCACTCTCCACTAACAAAAAGTTACACAAGAAGTGACTGATAGTTTTTAATGATGAAATAGTTGATCTAGCATGATGGAATAAGATGAGGCATAGCAAAATCTTTCCAAATATCCCTGTGTGGTCAGAGTCTGGAGTTCACTTACGATATTCACATCAGCCCATATTTGATAATAGGATAATGTTGCCATTCGTGAATAAATACTGCCCAGTCTAATAGAATCTCATTAACAACAACAACAGCAACATGTAAAATCTAACTAAGCATTTGTCTTAGGTTGTGTGGTGTATGTCTGCAATCTTAGCATTTGGTGAGAGGCAGGGAGATAGAGGCAGGCAAACTTGGGGTTCAAGGCCTACCTCAGTGTACTGGCTGGTTTTGTATGTCAACTTGACACAGGCTGGAGTTATCACAGAGAAAGGAGCTTCAGGTGAGGAAATGCCTCCATGAGATACAGCTGTAAGGCATTTTCTCAATTAGTGATCAAGTGGGGAGGGCCCCTTGTGGGTGGTTACCATCCCTGGGCTAGTAGTCTTGGGTTCTATAAGAAAGCAACCTGAGCAAGCTAGGGGAAGCAAGCCAATAAGTCACATCCCTCCATGGCCTCTGCATCAGCTTCTGCTTCCTGGCCTGCTTGTGTTCCAGTCCTGACTTCCTTTGGTGAACAACAATTTGGAAGTGTAAGCTGAATAAACCCTTTCCTCCCCAACTTCCTTCTTGGTCATGATGTTTTTCTGCAGGAATAGAAACCCTGACTAAGACACTGAGTTTTACTGAGTTTAACTGAGTTAAATAAATGTTCATGTACACTCAGGACTGCATGAGACTCCCATTCAGAAAACACAGCCCAAAAATGTTAACCAAGCATTAGACAGTATACAATAAACAAGTCACAAAGGAATGGGCATTTTCAATGTTTGGAAAAATTTAAAACTGGTTATTGAAAAGAGAAAGAATAGAACTTTTTATCATGTTTAAAAACAAATGTTAATACATGCTATTTTTTTCTCCTCTGTATTTTATAGTTTTAGCTCTCTACAATGAAAAATTTATGAAATAGAAACAGAACAACACATGTTTGCAGAGAAGAGTGGGGAGGAAGGAAAGGGAAAAAAGAAGAAAGAAAAAGAAGGGGAAAAGAAGAGAAGGAGAAGACTGGGAGCAAACAGAAAGTAGAGGGAGAATAGAAAGGTAGAGAAAGAAAGAGGAGAAAAACAGAGAAAAGAAGAAAAAAGGATAGAGAAATAAAAAGAGGGAGAAGAGAAGAAAGAAGGGAGAAATGAGAAAGAAAAAAGGGGAAAACTGTCAGAAAAAGAGAAGGAAGGAGATAAGGAGAGGTAAGAAGGGAGGGAGGAGGAAATTTACCTCATGATATTTGAAAAAAGAAAGTTGAATGAAAGAGAGAGACAAAGAGGACAGGGGACTTATAAAATGAAAAGGCACAGGTAAGACATTCTCCATGCCTGACACCACCGATTAAAATGAAGAAAAGTACAATCACCCTGTTGTAGTGACTCCACTGCACTGGGCACCCCTGGTTGTGCTTTCTAATGATATAGTAAACTGATTGCTGACTTTGACATCACCTGGACAAGGAAGCAACAAATGAGAAACAGGAAAGGCCATAGACATACCAAATGATTGAAGTGGAAGAAGAGGAAGAGGAAGGGGAAGGGGAAGGGGAAGGGGAAGAAGAAGAAGAAGAAGGAGGAGGAGGAGGAGGAGGAGGAGGAGGAGGAGGAGGAGGAGGAGGAGGAGAAGAAACTCTACAGAACTGATACTATTCTGGCAGTGGAAGGTAGCTGAGACTCATCTACTGTCTGTTCTTTGGAGAAAGGAACATATGACCCAAAGCAGGTCATTGAACCACACTTTCTGTCCTAGCTAACATGAAATAAAATCTCATTATTCATTCTCAGTTGTGAGAAAGAAGCTGTTGGGAAATTTAAAGCCAAACTGAAGAGTGATTTTCTTTTTCATTCTTTGTGTGTGTGTGTATGTGTGTGTGTGTGTGTGTGTGTGTGTGTGTGTGTGTGTGTGTGTGTGTTTGCAGGCATGCATGCATGTTCACACACATGTTTGTGCACACATGCACAGTGCAGGTAAGGTCACCCAGGCATGCGAGTATGAAGGTTGTGCACAGTATTTTTTCAAACACTCTCTACCTTATATTACAAGACTGAGCCAGAAACTCAACTGCTAATTCATATCAGGTCACCATATGCAAGATGTCCCATTACTATACATCAAGAATTTATTTTAAAGAGTTCAGAATGAGAAACATGATGTGAAATAATGACATAATTGTGCTACAGCTGTCTGCTATCTGCTGAATATTTTAAAACTTTAATTCTTCTTGAGAGGGTGACATGAGAGCCTTTGCTTTAAAGAGAAGTGTGGCCGTGGACTTGAGTATGGTGACTTGGCAATACATTGTTATAAGCAGAATAAGATGGAAAAAAAGAGAGTCAATCCAGAAAAGCATGAGTGAGCATTCTACCACCCAAACTTTGTGCAGGCCATTGTTCAGAGTCCTTACACACAGCAGGTCTTCAAATTAATAAGAAGTCAGTCATTGGTCATTTGATGACAGTTAAAATGTCTCAGCCAAGGGCCAAAGAGAAAGGTCAATTGGTAAACGTGCAGGCCTGATAGCTTGAGTGCCATCCCTTGATCTCAAATTAAATCATAGACGCTGTGATGTACATCTGCAGTCCCAGCACATGCATGACAAGCTGGGATGTGAAAAGGGGGACACCAGATAGAAGCTTGCGGCCTACTAGACTCAGATACAAAGCCCAGCCAAAGAAATGAGAGAGGCTCTGCTACAATGAGGGGGAAGGCCAGACAGACTCATGAAAGCTGTCCTTTGATCACCATACCTTCTCTGAGACATGTGTGCACACACATATGCACATGTATATGCATGTACTCATGTGCATGCACACACAAATAATCTTTTGAAATATCAATTGCTCAATCATAAGAGTTAAAGGACTCTCCAGTATAGGTGAGAATTGTTAAGAACTCTTCTCTGAGAACTGTTGAAAGAAATTGGGTAGCTAGTTAGCGAGGTGTATTTAGTAAAGACAAAGAACTTCCCTGTGTACAGAGCCCAACTGCACCCCCCCTTTTATGCCGTTTTGTGAAGCCCTACCACCCATGGTAACAATAGTTGCCAGCATCACTGTCTCGTGATGCTTCAGGGACCCTCCATTAACCAAGAAATTAACCACCCCTGCTTTCTGCATGATCCTATAAAATGCCAACGAAGTAGGAAATAGCTGTAAAAGTTCCCCCCAAATCCTCTAGGGATGTCCTGTAACATTTTCCATGGAAATGTCTTAAAATATTCCATGCAATTAGCTCCACTTAAAGAAACATTTGTCAACTTGTTTTAGCTTCTTAAAGGTGACATTTTTCCTCCTGAATGCGTGTCATTTATTAAGAGAGAGAGAGAGAGAGAGAGAGAGAGAGAGAGAGAGAAAGTTCTGTGGCTTAACAAAATCCATAGACCTCATTCCCTCCATGGCGCTCTGATTGACAGAATACCTAATAATGGCAAGATTGATTTCAACTGAAACCAGAGGAAAATGCTATAAATGAGGAACAGAGACGGCGGAGTATAAAAAAGTGAACATTCCTACAGACAGTTCAGGGGACTGGAAAAAGCAAAGTACCACATTTTCATGGGTCCATTTCCCAAGTTCAGAAAATATAAAATTACCTGCAAGTAGAAAGTCTCCCCGTGACCATGCAAACCTCAATATTTCGTGTGAATTGAAACTGACACCCAGACTCCTCAAATGACACCAAGAAAATGTGCTGAAAAGCAACCGAAGTTTTCCAAAACAGAGAATAATGTCACCACCTGCTAGGGATGGAAAGCAGGTGCATAAATGAGGCTCTATGGATGCAGGGCTTCACGCTCCGTCCCCAGGTGGCTTATCTGTGCCCTGTTCTAGACATGGGGCACTCCTAACTCATTGTGAGGTGTTTTTTCCACTAGCATCCCTGGGGGTTTTGTGATGGATGGCTGCCAAATTGCAGGGTACCCAGAGGCTAGTTTCCATCCCTGAGCCCTGATAACCTTATGTGCCTCGTAGTTTATCAAAGAGTCTGCCACCCGCACCCCCCCCTTTGCCCATCATTTACCCATCCCAGTCTTCTCGGCTGCAACTTGAAGCCAAAAGCTCCCTAGTAGTGTGTGTGTGTGTGTGTGTGTGTGTGTGTGTGTGTGTGTGTGTGTGTGTGTGTGTGTGTGTGTGTGTGTGTGTGTGTGTGTGTGTGTGGCTAGTATCTGGAGTTGGTCCTTAAATTCTTCATGTCCTCAGTTTCCCACAACTTTCTGACTGGATCTTTGGTTGACCTCCACAGTAAAGGAGGTGATGTGGTGGTTTGGATGAGAAATGTTTCCCATAGGCAACATTTCCATAGGCAATACTTAGTCTGAAGTTGACTCAAAGTTTTGAGAGGTTATGGAACTCTAGAAGGTATAGCCTTGCTGGAGGAAATGTCACTGGTGGGGGAGTGGTTTTGAAGATAGCTGTACCCTACTTCCTGCTCCCCTCTCTCTCTTCCTCTCTTTCGCTCTCTCATTTTCTCGCTCTCTCACACACCACTCTCTCTCTCCCCCACTCCTCCTTCCTTCTTTTCCCCTCACCTCCCCAATGCTCCCCCGACCCTGTCTGCTTCCTGTCTGGATGAAATGTTATCAGCCAGCTTCCTTGCCTCTACCACCATGCCATGCCTTTCTTTCCTGCCTTCCCATCTGGAACGAGCAAAGAAAACACCAAATGTTATTAAGGTAGGTAAAATGAATTAGAAGAATGAGCTCAGAAGTCCTGACAGGTACATGAAAATGTCAAACAAATGTATATGAGCAATGAGTCGATTGAATCCAACATAAAACAAATCCTCGGACCTAATTGTACAACTCTTCCAGTTGTAGCCTTGGAGGATTCCACTTTTATGACAGGAACACAATCAGGGATCAGAGGGGGGGGGAAATGCAAAGAGGAAGCGGAGGCAGAGGGCAAGTGGATATCCAGAACTGTTCTCAGAACCCTCTGGGAATCCATGTGGGTCAGTCAATAAGAAAAGAGAACTAAGCCCACGGTCAGAAATGAGAAAATCATTTCTCAGTAAGTGGAACGAAGGCGCATGGCATTGTCTGGGTCACAAACATGACTGGAAGCGTCCAGAGAGATGCACAGATGGTGGCTCATCTCTGATGATTGTGCCAGAGCCTCAGGCACCCTCCTCCCAGTTCCTATTGCTAATTCCCTTCACCTAGTCACCTGTATTGTGTGCAAGACTAGACTGTCAACATATGGATTTGCATGCGAAAGAAAACATTTTATTTGTGAACATGCAGTATGAGCTCTCCTCTTTCAAAGCTGGTTAATGAATATTTACTAAGTTGACTGGCAAATGTTAGGATATTAACAAGGATGATGGCTGATATGTGATGTGAATACTTCATGAAACCAATCTAAGATACCTATGAAAATTTAATACTTCATCACAGGCGTAGTCCTGCCAGCATGATTAACATCTCTCTCCTAAAGCCCGTTTACCCTACGTACTGCTTGCAAGGACCCTGCCAATTGTTCATTTTGCAAATGTTCTCTTGGCATTGCTCATTCGTGCAACTGACATATCCAACCTCGATGCATCTCATCAGAGCACCTTCAGAGCACCTTGACTCTTCCTAGCCCTGGACTCTTTCCCCTTTGCCTGCTTTCCAACATCTCTACTGGAATCAATGCAGCAATGTTAAGTTTTAACGTTTAACTCCTAGAGATGAGTCCAGCAATTCTTCAGGCTCTGGGAAGAAAGCAGAGAGGCAAGGGTGGTGATTTCCCTGCAATCCCAAGTTCTGGAACAAAATCATCCGGCTTTTCTTCTTATTTAAGGAATTTAATACGTTTTTTTTTTTTTAAAGGCTGATTGTACTTTTCTCTTCGTATATGCCCCTATCAACAAACCTCTAATCTTTTCGGTCCCCAAGAATGCCAGACATGGAAAGTTCTTTTTTATCCAGGTCATGAATGAATCCCTGCTAGCAGAGAGGCTTTATCTGGGTTACGTTTGCATATTTGCAGAGGCGGGCGAGATGGCAGGCTCCTCCAGTGGACCTCTGGCGGATGATAATCAAAAGTATTGAGGAAACAAATGGGGAATGAAGATAAGTTTTGTGCAAACTCTATTCGTGTTTCAGAAGGATGGAGTTAAAAGGTGAGACAGATTTAAGGCACACTCAGAATTATACAATGGAAAAACACCATGCTGAAGATTAAAGGCCTGCCTGCTAAATAGATAATGCCAAATTTGATGAGAAAATACATTGCATTTCCTTTCCTTTGAAATCTTGGGTTGATATTTTTCCACTTTTACTGGAAAGAAGTATGCTTGAGGACGTCACTCAGCACTAGGATGAAGGGGCCTCCCTTTCCAGATGCAAAACCACGGAGGAAGCACCTAAATGCTTTCTCTATGAAGTAAAAGGTCTTTGGAAGTTCAAGGCCAGCTTGTTGACTGTCAGAAACTTACATTGGATCCTTTGGTGTTTAGCTGTAGATATTTTTTTTCTCTCTCTCTTACAAAAACTAACCTGGTAAAGGACTCAATGCAGAAGGAAGGCAAACATGCCACTTTTGAATTACTCTGCTATTATTATTAATTTTTTTTGCATTTTACTCATGCTTTAATTTACCATCAAGCAACTTCTGACATTGATCTCTACAAGCTACATAGCTTAAAGAACACACACACACACGTACATGCACATGCACACCTGCACACATGCATGAAAGCAAATGCCAAACCTCCAATTGTTTCAATCCTCCCAGGATAAGACAGTCTGGAAATGAAATGCCCCGCCCCCCATAGGTGTGACTATTTGAAAACTTGTTTCCCAGTAGAAGGCGCTGTTTGGGGAGCCTTTGGAACCTTTGGAAGGCTGAGAAGCACTGAAGAAAGTGGGTTATGGACTGCAAAGAGACTGCGGCAGAAACCCTGCTGCTCTTGAAGAAGACCTAGGTTTAAGTTCCAAACCCCATATCAGATGCCTCACAACTACCTGTAATTCAAATTCCAGTCTGATGCCCTCTTCTGGCCCCTATGTGGCACTGCATGCACATGGTTCACATAGACAAGAATGCACACATGTAAGAAAAATCTTTCTTATTTTCTTTCTTATTTTAAGAAAAAGCCCAATTCCACATACTTTCTGGTCTTTATTTCTTGCTCCCAAGAAACGTGAACTAGCAGGCGTCCTCGCTGTCCTGAATCTGCTTATACCACCATGCCTTCCATAATACCAGGAACTGCGGTCCCCGAGAACCATGATTCAGCCACTGAGCATAAGTTACTTCTTGACAGCTAATTGCTTACACACCAGTGAGAAAACAAGACAGCAATGAAGCCAACAGAGTTTCAAGAGATGTGAGAGTTTCTTTTGGCTCTTGCCTTGATGGTTTAGGTCCATGATCATTTGCTTGTCTCTGACTTAGACCTTCAACACTATGCTTGAATTATATATATATATATATATACAGAGAGAGAGAGACATCACACACACACACACACGCTTTTCTCAATCTGAACAGCATTATAAAGCTGACCCTGTCTTTGTTCCAAGCTCCATGCTTTACATGTCTCTCTGTTTCAGAGGGCTTTCCTGTTGCCATCTTAAATTCCTTATTTTTTGCAAGACTTACTTCCATCCTTATTTGATGCAAGACCCTGAAAATATTACAAAGCTGGTCCTGACAGTGACTTTTTTCCCATACCTAAAAGCCCAAAGTACATTTGTATTCCAGACACAACCTGACGCAAACCCTTGTCATCTGGGGCAAAGTCCAGGTGAGACATCACCACCTAGATGAGAAAGCTAAGCCCCACCAGCTATGGCTCCATCTCTGCACACTTGCCAACATTGGCAGATCATCCAGGGCCTGCGTTCCTTTGCTTGTTCAATAACTGAAACAAAACACAAGCCTCCAGCCATGTCACTAAAATGGAAGGGACCAGGAATGTCAGAATTATGACTGGCATTAATTGAAAAGTCTTGTACAGATGTTGGCTCTTGCTCTCTGACCCCAAGAAAGTTCAAGGCAAAACTCAATTAATTCCAGGAATGTGTTGTAAAAAAAAAGAACCAGAGAGCAAACCTGGATGTCTACCTTGGTTTAGAAATCAAAGGCTACTGATCTGGCACTTCAGTTAACATTCTTTATTGGAGACAACAACAAAACCCATCCAGACAACTGGAACCCAGAGCGTGTTTTACCCTGTCAGTTAATCATTTCTTAAGGACAAGAAAAAAGTTATCATGTGTTCATGTGCCTACTAGAGTAAAATACCTAATTTCTGTCTGCTGGGGAACAATCTGTCGCCCTTCTTGCCCCACCCCCATCCCAGCCGAACACCTATTATTTGATGGAGGGACAAGGCAAAGGATTGAATTATACATTCCTTGGTTTTCCTTTGTGACTGTGTTAATAAAATACTTTCAACACAGAATGGGGCCGAACAGTAGTTTGCTGGTGGAAGACCCCACAAGTGGCTTTTATGAAAGGAACAGTTTCTTATTAAAGAGTTTCTTTCTTTCTTTCTTTCTTTCTTTCTTTCTTTCTTTCTTTTTTTAAGGAGCAGAGGAAGAGGCTGAAGTGCTGAGATCAAAAGCATGAGGGTTTAAGTTTGGTTCCCCAGCACCCTAATAAAAAGCTGAGTAGGGGTGGGGGGGTGCTGGAGAGACAGATCAGAGGCTGAATGTTCTTATTACTCTTGCAGGAGACCCTGGGTCAGTTCCTCTCAGCAGCCTATGGATTCATGATCATCTCTAACTCCATTTCCAAGGAATCCTAGGCCCTCTTCTAAGCATCTGCAGGCATGAGAACAGCACATAACACACATACATGTATGTAAATGAAGTATTCATACCCACAAAATAAGATCAAAACACTGTAAAATGAAAACAATAGCCAAGCATGATAGCATGTGCCTCTGATCCCAGTGCTGGGGAATCAGAGACTGAAAAATCCCCGTGGATCCTTAGCCAGCTAAGGATCCTGACCATATCAAGGAGCCCCAAGATGAGTCAGAGACCCTGTCTCAAATGTATTATGAAAAGTGAATAGGGGAGATACCTGATATCAATCTCCCTCATTCCACAGTGGTAGGAGTTCATGTACCTAGTAGTAGGTCTAGTAGCAGATTCTACTGCACAGGTTGCCTGGGAGAATAGATCAAGCCACATTCATGTACATGCACGGACATACATGTACACACAGAGAGAATTTTCTATTTCTTCCAGTTTCCATATATGTGTATGTATGTTGAGAAACTTTCTGAGTGCTTACATTCCCTGGGGGAAGTGAGTCACGGACTAGGGGTGATCCTTGAGCCCTAGAGCCAACCTCTATTTTCTGTTCACGATTTACTTCCTGTGTATGGATGAAATGTGGCTATCCAGGTTTCCATTCCTGCTGCCACCACGTCCTCCCTACCTGGTGAACCGTATCCACTAGAACCGTGAAACCAAATTAAAGACCTTCATCTTCCATTGCTTTCATCAGGATAATTTTATCACAGCATCAGAGAAAGTGACTATGACACTTCCCATAGTCAAACTACGTAAAGTGTCTTTTAATGCTTTGCTGTGGTCTTGAGTTTACCATTTCTTCACTATCTAGTATTAGACAAATTGCTGTCTGAGCCTGTTTGATCTGTTTCGATTTTCATAGTAATGGCTGCCTTTTGAAGTGGCCAAACAAATGAGGTTGTGTGTCCAGAAAGCAGCAGTAGTTCCTAGAGGAAAGGACTCCTCTGCTGTTGCCCTGTCTCCTCTCCCAAGCAACCTGTGAAGTAGAATCTGCTACTAGACCTCAACTGAGCAAATTCCTTTCCTTTGTCCGTGTGTCAGCAAGAAGTCTAGACTAAGCTTAAACCTCTGCTTACTTTCTGAAATCAGATAAGGCTACAAGAATTCAGCTTGCTGTGTGGAAAGCTAGGTCCCTAATCTCCCCTGTGACCTCCCTTCCAACTCCCACCCTTTTCAAAAGAATACAAATATATGTCTGGAGTTTCCATAAACAGGAGCGCGTGCCAAGCAGGTTTGTGTAGATGGCAGAAAAATGTTCTTTTGATTCCGATCCTGAAAACACATCACCGAACAAGTGTTCTGAGCAATAGTATCAACAAGGGCTTTCTGATTAAACCAATTCCAAGCTGCCCATAACAAACTAATTAGGCAAACTTTCCATGATCGCCAATGCCTATTTGATAGTGCTAGCTTTCTGACTATTTCTAGTTATGAGTTTGTGAGCAGACTCAGCCCTGAATCCCATGACAGCTATCAATGTTAACAAAAGGGTGAGGTACCCAATACCTTTTTCCTGGTGGTCATTCTACTGCACTATACATACTTAAAGTAGGTCTGTGTAAATAAATACACTGCTCTTCCAAAGGAGTTGGTAGAGAGGACTTGAAGGTGCACAGGACTATCTCCATTTACCAGTCAGGAAAAGATCTTTTCCTTATTTTTTTAACTCTAGCTTTATTTTTGGATGGATGGTTTTTCTTAGCACACCAGAGTTTTTACACATTCTAGCACTGTGCTTTGGTACTGGAAGAATAAAGACAAGGTAAAAATAAAAATCACAGCAGCCAGCAGGTAACTGTGCTCCAGGCACTGTTAACCATTCCCCCAAAGAACAATTCATTGAGCAAATATCAGTATCTAGTTTATGTTTGGCAAGACTTGGCTTCTGCAGATACTACTGTGATTTCAGTGCTTACAGATCCATAGCTGCATGGAGCAATTGGGAAAGAAAACCATCAAACTTAGCCATCAAAGAAGTCTATAAAGTCTACCCTTTATAATTTCCCCTTTACAGTGGAAAGGAATTGAGACATATAAAGTATATCACTTCCTTAATATTCTAGTGAATGATAAAGCTAGACTTTATATCCAGGCATTTTCTCTCCAGAGCTCATACTCCTTGACCTATTGACCTTCTCTGTCCTTTTTATAGTTTGCTACCCAAAAATAGCAACTAAAGTTGACCCAAACCTTGTTGCACCAAATAATTCCTGGACACATTGTTAGGTCACTGACCCAAGTCGGAGATGTAGAAAGCAAAGTTGGGTTGGTTAAGTCATACCTGAGGAGGGTATGGTGTTGCATACCTGCTAATGTCAGTACTAAGGATGTGGGAGCAGTGGATACAGTGCTAACCTCACAGACAAGAGGAGCTAAGTTTGTTCCTTCATATTCAAATGCTGAAGGAGAAGGAGACACCATAGCACACCTTATAATCTTATCTCTGAAGAAGTGGAGGCAAGAGGATTCCTCGAGCCCACTGGCCAGACAGGGGAACCATCAGGCTCCTTGTTCAATAAGAACACTATCATAAAGAATAAGAGGGGAACACAAACAGAGGAAGACACAAAATAAACAATACAATACAAATATATATATATTGAAAAAAAAAGAAAACCCGATGCTCTCAGCCAACCATTGGACAGAGCACAGGGTCCCCAATGGAGGAGCTAGAGAAAGGACTGAAGGAGCTGAAGGAGTTTGCAGCCCCATAGGAGGAACAACAATATGAACCAACCAGTACCCCCAGAGCTCCCAGGGACTAAACCACCAACCAAAAAGTAGACATGGAGGAACCCATGGCTCCAGCTGCATAGGTAACAAAGGATGGCCTTGTTGGACATCAAAGAAAGGAGAGGCCCTTGGTCCTGAGAAGGCTCCATGCCCCGGTGTAGGGGGATACCAGGTCAGGGAAGCGGGAGCGGGTGGGTTGGTGAACAGGGGGAGGGGAATGGGATAGAGGGCTTTCGTCGGGGAAACCAGGAAAGGGGATAACATTTGAAATGTAAATAAAGAAAATATCTAATAAAAAAGAATAATAGTAGATACATAATTATGAAAATATAATTAACTATATGCAAACAATAAAAAAAAGGAAAGAAAAAGGAAAAGCCACCCAGGCTGGTCTACTCCTTCCCCTAGGTCACCCGCACAGCTTCACTCTGTGCCCATGCTCTTGCCAATCATTACCATAGAACTGTAAACCTCTGAATTGGGAAGACGGTTCAGTCCGTAAAGTCCCTGCCTTGCAAACATGAGGATTTGAGTTCTGATTACCAGAATTCATATAAGAAGGTGGAGATAATGAATTACACTTGTAACGCTAGTGATGGCAAGGTGGAAGATGGAGGTACATCCCTGCAGCTAGATGGCCAGCTAGCCTAAGCCTCAAGTACTTGGTCCAGGCTAGTGAGAGACCCTGTGTGCAACAAAAAGGTAAGTTACCCATGAAAGAACAGTTTGTCTGCTGACATCAACCTGGGTACACACACACACACATACATGCATGCAGACACACATGTAGGCAGACATGTATACACCCACACAAGTTGCAAACCTTTTAGTGGAGAGGAATTTCATATCATTCTAAACTCATTCACACTGAGAAGTAGCCTGTGATTGGCATCTCTCTTCCCAGACCGAAATTAAATCTGTAAAACCTCATATCACATTTCTAATTCTTTCTCTCCTTGACCTTTTTGCCACTTTAATCTCTTAACCCCAAATCACAATCGGTACAACAGCCCTGAGCCTAACCACTTCCATCAAATTCCTGCCGGATATAGGCTTTGCACTACCGAGGCTGGAGGGCAATTAACTTCCACCAAATAAGGGTCACACGTAATTTCCTGAGAACCTCATAAACTTTGAGTAATCCAAAATAATTGGACATCTATCAAAGGGCTTCATATTCTAATTCTCCTGAGAGATCATTATACTCGGCTGGTTTGATTAATTACCTAGAAATATAAACCTCCAGCTGATAAGCTGAAGCCTGGCCCTGCTGTGCAGAGAAAAATCCAGGCTGCTGGCAGCCTTTCAAGACACTCTCCAGACCCTACCTGCCTGCGGAAAATTGTTTTCGCACCTGTGGAACAGTTTCCATTGACTGTATTCCCAAGGGAAGAGGCTGACCCACGTAGACACAGAATCTCTATATTTACCTCCCATCCTGTTAAGATCTCAAACGTGACCTTCAAAAGACACCCATGAATCTGGTTCCTCCAGCATGGAAGAAGAAGACACAGGATTGAAGTCACGGGAAACTGTCTGCACTATGGTCAAAAAAAAAGTGAGTATATTTTGGATGCATGCTCTGCTGTCAAAAGGAACCATAAAAACAACCTGTGAGAGGCTCAGAGGTATGCCTGCAGATACTGTCTATCCCAGTGCTCCCATATCCTGCACTCTTCATCTCATTCCTCAAGGTTTCTGAGAAACCTGGCTCTCTGCATAGGCACAAACCAATGTGACAGTTTCCCTTCCATTTTCCATTCAAGAAGAACAAGAATTATCACACCATAGGTTTTTCACCCGGTATTCTGTTCAGCAAAAGCTTTAGGCATAGGGAATAGTTTGGTCATCTAGGACTCCGCTTGGTTTGGACTAGACACACACACAACCTAAGACATTTACCTACATGTAGTATTAAAACATATATACTCTTCCTCAAACAATGAACCCAGCAACCTGCTGGCAATCTAAGACCCCACCTGCACTGAGCTACGCGAACATCCCATCTAGAACAATGAAATAAATGTGTCATCCTCCTAATGACCATAACTCTTAGGCAGATCCTATCAAGATATTTCCCCCAGTATGGCTAGGAACAACCAAAATGTGTCAGTCAGGTCTGGACTGGTTTTAGATGTGAGCACAATAAGGAAAAATGGTGTCCTCAAATGAATACTTAGAATCCTTTATTTACCCCCCTTATGTCTATACACAATTGACTGTGCATATGGTTAAAATCTCTGAGAGGCTCTACCAGCAACTGACTGAGACAGATGCAGATACTTACAGCCAACCACTGAAACTGAGGTCAGGGACCCTACAGAAGAGTTAGGGGAAGGATTGAAGGAACTGAAGGGGATGGCGGCCCCATAAGGAGACAACAGTGTCAGCTAACACCGGGACCACTGAGAGCACCCAGAGACTAAGCCACCAACCAAAGAGCATACACAGGCTGAGTCTAAGGCCCCAGAACATTTGTAGCAGACGACTGACTGCTTTGTCTGGGCCCAGTAGGAGAGGATGTACCTAATCCTGTAGAGACTTGATATCCCAGAGAAGGGGAATGTCCCCTGGGGGTCACATCTCAGAGGCAAAGTGGAGAGCTGAGAGGGTGAAGAACTCTGGGAGGGAGACCCAGGAGGGGGCAATGACTGGACTGTAGAAAATTAAAAGTAATAAAAACAAAATAATAACAATAATAATATTGTATTTTTTAAAAGTCATAAAGCCTTTCTAGTGTTTATTCAGAGACATTTTATCTATTCTTTCCCCTGGGGGGGGGGAACCTGTTGCTTTTCTTTCATGCTTAATAGACCGATGCAAATCACTAGTCAGTGCTAAGGCTGACAAGCCCAGGAAAGGACCATCCATCCAGCAGCCACAAAAGTGCCTGTGCCATAGGAAACCAAGAGCCCAGGATTGGAAACATCTGCTGACTGCTCTGTTCCTGACCTGTCAGTGTTTTGAAATAAATGGTTAAAATCCAATGAGTACTTCACGGGTATCAAGATGCTACGTGGGAAGACCATCACTCATTTAAGTTGATGTCTTAATTCCACAGAGAAAGTGGAAAACCAATGGAGTGTCAGTGATTTATCACCATCACTGGGTGATGGGAATATGCTAACATAGGCTGTAAAGTTAAAACATCCTATTTTTTCCAATGCTGTGTCAATGGAGAAAAGAGCAAGACCACTAGGAGACTATTAGGTACTGATGGTTTGTACACCAGCACATAAGGGTTGTATTTAGGGTTTTTTTTGTGAAATGCACACATGCTACCTTAGGCATGATTTTGATAGTCTGAACAAGTTAGGAGTTCACTGTCTTCTTTTGCTCCCACTCGCCTCTAGATTGACTTCATTGATATCTAGATTCCATTGCCAGTCAGAGCCCACTGTGAAAATACCAGCATCGGTGGCACCAAACTAGTCAATGACTGTTGGATGCCACATGGACTCCATAGGGGCAAGAAGTACAAGATATTTGGATTCCTCCATTCAGTTTGTTTTCTTTGAGACCTGTGCCTCCACAGAAGCAGACTTTGCCTTTGCAGAGTGGCAGGATGCTCTCGAAGGCAACTGTACAATGTTTAGCACTCTGGATCCAGGAGCCAAAAGACAGCAGCAGCCCCCTCCAACACTAAATACATAACGCATTCACTCCCACAATCGTGTGTGTGTGTGTGTGTGTGTGTGTGTGTGTGTGTGTGTGTCACACCATGCGTTTCTAAACTTCTAAGCCTCATGCTGATTCTTCTGTCTTAACCCAAGTACCCAAAGACCTTCACTCTCTAGACTGTTTCCTGCATTCCTCCCACCTTTCTTTTTTTCGATATATTTTTAATTTACATTTCAAATGATTTCCCCCCTTATGGCCCCCCACTTCCCGAAAGTCACATAAGCCCCCTTCCCTCCCACTGTTCTCCCACCCACCCTTCCCACTTCCCTGTTCTGGTTTTGCCCTATACTGCTACACTGAGTCTTTCTAGAACCAGGGGCCACTCCTCCGTTCTTCTTGTACCTCATTTGATGTGTGGATTATGTTTTGGGTATTCCAGTTTTCTAGGTTAATATCCACTTATTAGTGAGTGCATACCATGATTGAACTTTTGATAATGGGTTACCTCACTTAGTATGATGTTCTCCAGCTCCATCCATTTGCCTAAGAATTTCATGAATTCATTGTTTCTAATGGCTGAATAGTACTCCATTGTGTATATAAACCACATTTTTTGCATCCATTCTTCTGTTGAGGGATACCTGGGCTCTTTCCAGCTTCTGGCTATTATAAATATGGCTGCTATGAACATAGCGGAGCATATATCCGTATTACATGCTGTCCTCCCACTTTTCAAAAGAAAGGGAAATTTGTAAGTCTTGGGAACCTGTTCGAGCCAAACAGAATCTGTTGGATTAAGGATAGGTGAGCGTCCGAATCCCTGAGACTTGAAAGATAAAAGCAATGTAATGAACTGAAGTAGTTCACAGTAAATGCAGGTAGGGGTAATTGAACATGAAAAAGGAGAAATAACCCCCAGTCTCAGCCTTCTGCCTAGCTCTCACTCACACAAGACAAGTTTAGACTCAAGAGTCCTTGTTTCAAAGGACAATGACTCTGGGGATGGTAGAGGACCTAGGAAAACCCACTGGCTATAACTTAAAAGATAGCTATAACAGCTTCCTTCTAGTGATATTAGTGTCTAATGCTCACATTCTCCAGGAGCAAGGCAAATCAAAGCCAAGGGAAAGGATAAAACCGACTGATGTCTCCAGTTCAAGATGCCTGGGTCTCCCCCTTTCTTGAGTCAAGTTATCCAAAAACCCATCCTATCTTCAGGGCAAATGTCTTAAGATTCCATTTTATTTGACTACTGGAAAAAGTGTTCTTTTCATTATTTTACTAAATGTGGTCTCCCCTCCTATAAAAAAATGACAATAAAATTTGACTTTCAAAGTCTGGAGATACAGCAAATAATACGGCCACTGGGAACTTGCTTATAAAATTCTGGAGGGAACAAAAAAAAAGCCTCATTCTTGTCTTTCACTTTATAAAAGGCTTTCTCTTGGTGAAATGTCATTGTTCGCTTCAGGACAAAAATACTCAGAGGAAACACAAGTGCTCTTAAAACGATGAAAAAAAAAAACTATCCTTCTTTCTTGGGGATTCTTGGTACTGTCATTAAGCTGAATGACTTAATTGTAAGTGAAGAAACCAGTATGTTCTCTTGAGGTATTTTCCATTCCTCTCTTAGCATAGGCGTTTTGCTTTGACGTCACTAACAGTCAGTGAGAGTCAAGACAGACTGTGGTCAAACAAAACCACCACTAGAGGAAAGCCCACCAATGTGGTTCCTTCTGCAGCTGTCATTTGAAACACTTAGTGTTTCATCTCATGCTAATGTGTCCGGTGCATCAGCCCGACTGTGCAAGAACAGAGGTGAATTACTCTGCTATTCCTGGAAAACCAGCGCACAACAGAAAGCTGCAGCTCCCCCTTGAAGCCTCCATGACAAAAGCCTGCTCACAGTATTTTTTATGTAGGGCTGTAAGACAGCTAGCTCCTTGAAGGAAAATCCATTTCAAAGCTGAATGCTGTTGTCAAGATGCTGGTGCAAAGATATCTTCGTCGCCTTGTTTATTCCTCTACACACAGTGATTCTGCTTTCTATAAATCATCCTGTGGAAATGGAAATCGAGGCTCACCAGCTAATTAAAACATTATTTATGGAAGCTTCAGAATAAGCACAGAGGGGAAAAAAATGACCACATGAGAACAATTTCATCATTGTTTTATGGGAATCTGTGTATGTCTCTGTACGTGTGCAGAAATTCACTCCTCATTAATTTGTCTAAAAGCATGAAAAGAAGATGTGGGATTAACTCATCCTCAAAATTCACTTCACATCCAATGTCATCAAGTCCTAGACACATGATGTTTTTAAGTGAATGAGAAGTATTAAAAAAAAGAAAGAGTATGAACGCCAATATACCCACCACTCGTGTTTAAACACAAAGTGTGGGCTGGGGAGACGCGTAGGATAAAATACTTGCCATACAAGTATAGAGACATAAACTCATATCCCTGGTACCCGTACAGACACCTGGATACAGCAGGACAAACTTAGAACCTTACCACTTAGTGGGATGAAGACAGGAAGTTCTAGTCTATGTTCAGTGAGAGACCTTGCATTACAAATAAAATGGATTAGTCTCTGGGAGATCTGTGGAGTCTGGTTGGTTAATATCGTTGTGGGAGGAGAAGTCCGTGGTCCTATGAAGGTTCGATAGATGCCCCAGTATAAGGGAATCAAGGGAGGGGAGGCGGGAGGGGGTGGAAGGGTGGAGGAAAACACTCATAGAAACAGGGGGAGGGGCTGGGTAGGGGGTTTCCGGGAGAGGGGGAAGCTAGGTAAGGGGATAACACTTGAAATGCAAATAAATTAAAATTAAATAAATAAATAAATAAATAGCCATGGAATCACAGAGTAATGAAAGGAACGGTGTACACGACTGATTATAGTTCACTGTCCTCATCCTTACTGCCAGTGCATTACTGCAGCCTCTCAGCAATTCTTACTGTAACAAGGCTTTCTGGATTACATCCCCACCCCTAGTCTCTTTGTATCCTGAAATAGCTTGCTACTGTGTCAGACGTGAACCTATGAATGCTATGTTTAAAACACTTATGTGCAAAAAATAACCCGGAGTCTCTATTTTGTACTACATGTGCAAACTTTCTGTCCAAAGCATCGGGGTCATTCCCGTGACCTTCAGCCCATGATGTAGATCGCTGTTAATTCAGTGACCTGACCCAGCTCATCTCCATAGTTACCACCTTCATCTTGCTGCAGTTATATCTGAGGGTCTGGCTGCAGGTCCAAGCTCTGCCTATAGTAGGATGTACAGGCTGGTTTTGTGTGTCAACTTGACACAGGCTGGAGTTATCACAGAGAAAGGAACTTCAGTTGGGGAAGTGCCTCCATGAGATCCAACTGTGGGGCATTTTCTCAATTAGTGATCAAGGGGGGAGGGCCCCTTGTGGGTGATGCCATCCCTGGGCTGGTATTCTTGTTTCTATAAGAAAGCAGGCTGAGCAAGCCAGGGGAAGTAAGCCAGTAAGAAACATCCCTCCATGGCCTCTGCATCAGCTCCTGCTTCCTGACCTGCTTGAATTCCAGTCCTGACTTCCTTTGGTGATGAACAGCTGTGTGGAAGTGTAAACTGAATAAATCCTTTCCTCCCCAACTTGCTTCTTGGTCATGATGTTTGTGCAGGAATAGAAACTCTGACTAAGACATAGGACAAACTGGGTGACTCATCATCACAGATAATAATGAAAGCCCAAAACTGGTGAATAGAGAGACATGCTTCTCACTCACAGCAAAATTATTCTGATACATCCCACGTGGCCTTTAGAATCTCTTGAACAATAGGCTGGTGGTTGGTGCTTGTTATCCTTGAACAATAGCCTGTAAAAAGGTGCTTGTTATCAAACCTGATGATAAGCAAATTCAATTCAAATAACACACACATATGTAAGAAAGGAGTTCTACATATTGTCTTCTGATCTCCACATATGTACTATCACACACACACACACACACACACACTCTAAATATACCAATAAAGTCTTGATGAACATGCAACCTGATTGTTCATAGCAGCCACATCTTTTTTTTCTTTTTTTTTAATTGAATATAGTCTTCATTTACATTGCCAATGTGCCCCCTCCCCAAAGACCCCCAACGCCTCCTCCCTCCCCCTGCCTCCATGTATATGCCCCTCCACCTGGCACACTCCCACCTCCCCCCCTTCTTTTCCCTTTGTTGGGGCCTCTGTTGAGCCTTTATCTGACCAAGGACCACTCCTCCCACTGATGCCCAACTGGCCTTCCTCTGCCACATTTTTGGCTGGAACCATGTGTTAATGGTTCGGTCCCTGGGAGTCTTGGGGCGTCAGGGTGGCCAAAATCATTGTTCTTCCCATGGGGCTATAAACCCCTTCAGCTCCTCCAGACCACCCTCCAGATCCTCCATTGGGGACCCCATGCCCAGTCCAAAAGTTGATTGCTAGCATCTGCCTCTGTATTTGTAAGACTCTGACAAGGCCCCTCTGGAGACAACCATGGCATGCTCCTTTTGGTATGCATTTCTTGTCGTCCATAGTAGTGGCGGGGTTTGGTAACTGATTATAGGATTAATCCCCAGGTAGGGCAGTCTCTGGGTGGCCATTACTTCAGTCTCTGCTCCACACATTGTCTCCCTTATACATGTAATAAGGACACATGCTCCACTATATGCATAGCTGCCTTATTTATAATAGCCAGAAGCTGGAAAGAACCAAGATGTCCCTCAACAGAGGAATGGATACAGAAAAATGTGGTATATATACACAATGGAGCACTATTCAGCTATTAAAAACAATGAATTCATGAAATTCTTAGGCAAATGGATGGAACTAGAAAGTGTCATCCTGAGAGAGGCAACCCAATCACAAAAGAACACACATGGTATGCACTCAATAATAAGCGGATGTTAGCCCAAAAGCTCAAAATAAACACACCACAGCACAGGAAGCTTAAGAAGGATTTAAGTGAGGGTGCTTTGGTTCCTCTAAGAAATCACATCTTCTGCAACCTAGCACTCACTGGTTTTCTTCTCTTCACCTCTCTCACCTCTCTCCTCTCTAGGTGAGCTTGCAGGTCACCATCTGCAGCCAATTCTGGTAGCAATTCTCCAAATGCAGACCCTGAATCAAGGACCAAAGTACAATGAAAAAACTTGAATTTCCATCAAATGAATTTTGGAGAGCCAGTGTATGCTGTCAGCAGCCTAAGTTTCCCAATTCATAAAGACTCACTGATAAGTCTGTGAGTTAGTTTTTGATGCTCAGTAACAAAAACGTGTATATACATGGATGTTCAGCAGAGCTAAATGATTAGCACCTTCGTACAAGGCTATACATAGGTTCAAATTTTGAGGCAGAACTAGCTGTACTTTGGTCCTCAGTTCAGGGTCTGGTTTTTGAACAACTGCTACCAGAATTGGTTGTAGATGGTGATCTCCAAGATAAGATCCTGGGATTTAATCATGTATCAGTTGTGTTTTTTTCACTGTTATGGTAGAATACCTGACAAAATCAATTTAAGGAGGGAAGGCTTTTTTTTTTGGAGGGGGGGGGGCGTAACTCAAATTTTGAGTCCAATAAGGACAATACAGTGCACCATCTCAGGGATTCCAATCTAGTGACTCTCTCACAGGCATGCCCAGAGGCTACTGAATTTATTTAGTCTTTTTCAGGCAAGTCCAGGGGTGTGACTCTTAGGTGATTATGTATCTTGCAAAATTGACAATATTAACCATCGTAGATCCTTCACCAGTAAGACAGCATGCAGCATCCTCTAGATAAGGACAAGATGCTGATAAGCTGTGGCCTCAGAATTACTGAGATACTCAAACTTTAGTGAGTCAAATCCAGACAGATGTCCGATAGCATAGCCCCAGAAAGTTATAACTCTGGCATGTGCATTTGCATTGCCCCGGAAACATGAGAATGTTCATCGTTATAAAGACTGTAAAATGGCATAGTTTTCATTACATATTCCAGAAGCTATTAAAGAGGAAGATTGCATTTTAGGACAGCTAACTGCCAACTGCAAATAAGCTGTAGAGGCAGGAACACCTGCAGCAAGGTTCACAGAAACACAGCTTGTATCCAGCAGGCAACTGCTAAATGCCATGTCAAGTCTCACTCCCCAGTGGGATAGAATTGAAAAGGTCATTGAATTGACAGCCCAGGATGCCTCCTATGTAAACTCCAAAGACCCAACCCAGTACCAGAAGAAACCTAACACATAGAGTACAGATTTTTTATTGTGGGTGTGTTGTGGGAACTTTGAAGTTCCCTGTGAGTTCTCCAGAGTTTTTAAGCTGTCCCTTGCCCTAACTAGTGAAGACTATCACACAAACATCCCAAAGACTGTCTCTACCAAAAAGGGTACAACATATGATGTTTTGGGGCTATGTGAGCTCATGTCCTGACTACCATCATTTTTGTTTGTTTCTGGAACAATACCTTCCATGAATTCTCAGCATATGGGAAGTGTATTTCTGTAACTGGTTGCTAAAATAATGGAAGGATCAGGAAGGATGGGGAAATTGTATCTCAAATAATTAAAAAGAAATGCCTAGAAATTGATATTGAGGGTACAGGGCTAAGGTTGTAAGAGTAAGTGAAATATGCAAGAAAATAGAGGGTATCAGTTGCTAGTCAAAGGAATTATTCCATGATATAGGATTTAGCATCCTAGCTAATTCTTGGTACCTGCATTAATGCACTCAATTGTCAAGAGGAAATCAGAGATATGACAACCATCTTAGCAAAGCATTGAAGGCAGCAAAAGGCATGGATTTAGCATCTTCTTGGAATGACATCCTAACCCCTCAGGCAACATCGTTTCAAGGTAGTTTTCCATTCATTGGAAATGCGTCAAGGGACACATCATATGGTGCTATCCCATATCCTACATGACTACCATATATAGACTTGGAACCAGGTTCTAGTTTATATTCTTAGACATTTAAACTGAAAAATATACCAACTATTTAACTTGTGATTTGGTATCATATAAACCTATAACCGATTTAACATAAGGAACATAAATAACTAGAAAAATAATATTTGTGGACTAGAAAAGAATTGTTTCATGTTTTATTAGTCTCCTTTATGTCTAGGCTAAAGATCCTCAGTATCCCATCTCTACTTCTGTCTTCAATCTATTCTGCGATTATATTTGCGCTGAAATATATATATATATATATATATATTTAATATAATATAATATATATAATATTATATATAATATAATATATATATAATTATATATATATATAAAATGGAGCTGCATGCAGATAGGCAGCTGGTGTTGTGTGGTGTAGTCAGTGACCTTTTCAGAGAATTGTGGAAACTCATCTTCCATACTATGCTACAGTTCTATCAGTGGTCATTTTTTTCTTTTTTTTTTTCTTAGATATATTCTTTATTTACATTCAAGCGATTTTTCCTTTTTCTGGATCCCCCCTCCCGGAAAAATCCCATAAGCCCTCTTCCCTCCCCCTGTTCCCCAGTCCACCCCTTCCCACTTCCCTGTCCTGGTATTCCCCTACACTGCTGCACTGAGCCTTTCCAGGACCAGGGGCCACTCCTTCCTTATTCTTGGGCATCATTTGATATGTGCATTGTGTCTTGGGTATTCCAAGCTTCTAGGCTAATATCCCTTTATCAGTGAGTGCATACCATGATTGTTATTTTGAGACTGATTTACCTCACTTAGTATGATGTGCTCCAGTTCCATCCATCTGTCTAAGAATTTCATGAATTCATTATTTCTATTGACTGAATAGTACTCCATTGTGTATATATACCACATTTTCTGTATCCATTCCTTCGTTGAGGGACATCTGGGTTCTTTACAGCTTCTGGCTATTATAAATAGGGCTGTTATGAACATAGTGGAGCATGTATCCTTATTACATGCTGGGGAATCCTCTGGGTATATGCCCAGGAGTAGTATAGTGGGGTCCTCCAGAAGTATCATTCCCAGTTTTCTGAGGAATCGCCAGACTGACTTTCAGAGTGGTAGTACCAGCTTGCAACCCCACCAGCAGTGGAAGAGTGTTCCTCTTTCTCCACATCCTCGCCAGCACCTGCTGTCTCCTGAGTTTTGTATCTTAGCCATTCTGACTGGTGTGAGGTGAAATCTCAGGGTTGTTTTGATTTGCATTTCCCTGATGACTAAGGATTTCTTTAGGTGCTTCTCAGTCATGCGATATTCCTCAGGTGAAAATTCTTTGTTTAGCTCTGTACCCCATTTTTTAAGGGGGATATTTGGCTCTCTGGAGTCTACCTTCTTGAGTTCTTTGCATATCTTGGATATAAGCCCTCTATCGGATGAGGTGTTGGTAAAGATCTTTTCCCAATTTGTTGGTTGCTGTTTTGTCCTTTTGACAATGCCCTTTGCCTTACAGAAACTTTGTAGTTTTATGAGGTCCCATTTGTCAATTCTTGATCTTAGAGCATAAGCTATTGATGTTCTGTTGAAGAAATTTTCCCCTGTGCCCATGTCCTCAAGGGTCTTACCCAGTTTCTTTTCTATTAGTTTCAGTGTGTCTGGTTTTATGTGGAGGTCCTTGATACACTTGGATCAAGTAGATAAAAATAGAACAATTTGCATTCTTTTGTATGCTGACCTCCAGTTGAACCAGCACCATTTGTTGAAAAGGCTATCTTTTTTCTACTGCATGGTAGTAGCTCCTTTATCAAAGATCAAGTGACCAAAATTCTGTGAGTTCATTTCCAGGTCTTCAATTCTATTCCATTGATCTACTTTCCTGTCACTGTACCAATACCATGCAGTTTTTAACACAATTGCTCTGTAATACTGCTTGAGGTTGGGGATACTGATTCCCCCAGAAGTTCTTTAACTCTTGAGAATAATTTTAGCTAACCTGGGCTTTTTGTTATTCCAGATGAATTTGAGAATTGCTCTTTCTAAGTCTATGAAGAATTGAGTTGGGATTTTGATGGGGATTGCATTGAATCTGTAGATTGCTTTTGGCAAGATGGACAATTTTACTATATTAATCCTGCCAATACAAGAGCATGGAAGATTTTTCCATCTTCTGAGGTCTTTTTCTATTTCTTTCTTCAAAGACTTGAAGTTCCTGTCATACAGACTTCTCACTTGTTTAGTTAGAGTCACACCAAGATACTTTATATTGTTTGTGGCTATTGTGAAGGGTGTCATTTCCCTAATTTCTGTCTCGGCCTGTTTATCCTTTGAGTAAATGAAGGTAACTGATTTACTTGAGTTAATTTTATAACCAGCCACTTTGCTGAAGTTGTTTATCAGCTGTAGGAGTTCTCTGGTGGAGTTGTTTGGGTAGCTTACGTATACTATCATATCATCTGCAAATAGTGATAGTTTGAGTTCTTCCTTTCCAATTTGTATTCCTTTGACCTCCTTTGGTTGTCCAATTGCTCTGGCTAGAACTTCAAGTTCTATATTGAATAAATATGGAGAGAGAGGGCAGCCTTGTCTAGTCCCTGATTTTAGTGTGATTGCTTCAAGTTTCTGTCTCCATTTAGTTTGATGTTGGCTACTGGTTTGCTGTATATTGCTTTTATTATGTTTATGTATGGGCCTTGAATTCCTGTTCTTTTCAAGACCTTTAACATGAAAGGATGCTGAATTTTTTCAAATGCTTTTTCAACATCTAATGAAATGACCATGTGGTTTTTTTCTTTGAGTTTGTTTATGTAGTGGATTACATTGATGGATTTCCATATATTGAACCATCCCTGCATCCCTGGGATGAAGCCTACTTGATCATAGTGAATGATTGTTGTGATGTGTTCTTGGATTCGGTTGGCAAGAATTTTATTGAGTAATTGTGCATTGATATTCATAAGGGAAATTGGTCTAAGGTTCTCTTTTTTTGTTGGATCTTTGTGTGGTTTTGGTATCAGCGAAATTGTGGCTCCATTGAACGAGTTGGGTAATGTTCCTTCTGTTTCTGTTTTGTGGAATAGTTTGAAGAGTATTGGCATTAGTTCTCCTTTGAATGTCTGATAGAATTCTGCACTAAAGCCAGCTGGTCCTGTGCTTTTTTTTTTTTTTTTTTTTTTTTTTTTTTTTTTTTTTTTTGGTTGGGAGACTGTCAATGACCACTTCTATTTCTTTAGGGGTTATTTAGATGGTCTATCTGATCCTGATTAAATTTTGGTAGTTGATATCTATCTAGGAAATTGTCCATTTCCTCCATTTTTCCAGTTTTGCTGAGTATAAGCTTTTGTGGTAGGATATGATAATTTTTTGGATTCCCGCAGTTTCTGTTGTTATTTCACCCTTTTCATTTCTGATTTTGTTAATTTGGGTACTGTCTCTATGCCCTCTGGTTAGTCTGGCTAAAGGTTTATCTATCTTGTTGATTTTCTCAAAGTACCAGCTCCTACTTTTGTTGAATCTTTGTATAGTTCTTTTTGTTTCAACTTGGTTAATTTCAGCCCTGAGTTTCATGATTTCCTGCCTTATACTCCTCTTAGGTGTATTGGCTTCTTTTTGTTATAAAGCTTTCAAGTGTTCTGTTAACTGCTAGTGTATGCTCTCTCCAGCTTTTTTTTTTTTTTTTTAGGCACTCAGAGCTCTATGAGTTTGCCTCTTAGCACTGCTTTCATTGTGTCCCATAAATTTGGGTATGTTGTGCCTTCATTTTCATTAAATTCTAAAAAGTCTTTGATTTCTTTCCTTATTTCTTCCTTGACCAGTGTATCATTGAGTAGAGAATTGTTCAGCTTCCATGTGTATGTGGGCTTTTTGTTGTTTTGTTGCTATTGAAGACAACCCTTATTCCATAGTGATCTGATAGGAGGCATGGAATTAGTTTGATCATCTTATATCTGTTGAGGTCTGTTTTGTGACCAATTATATGGTCAGTTTTGGAGAAGGTACCATGAGGTGCTGAGAGGAAGGTATATTCTTTTGATTTAGGATGAAATGTTCTATAGATATCTATTAAATCCATTTAGTCCAAAATTTCTGTTAGTTTCACTGTGACTCCATTTAGTTTGTGTTTTCCTGATCTGTCCATTGAAGAGAGTGGGGTGTTTAAGTCCCCCACAATTATTGTGTGGGGTGCGATGTGTGCTTTAAGCTTTAGTAAGGTTTCCTTTACGAATACAGGTGCCCTTGTATTTGGGGCATAGACATTCAAAATTGAGAGATCTTCCTGGTACATTTTTTCTTTGATGAGTATAAAGTGGCCTTCTGTATCTTTTTTGATGACTTTTGGTTGAAAGTCTATTTGATCTGATATTAGAATGGCTACTCGAGCTTGTTTCCTGGGGCCATTTGCTTGGAGAACTGTATTCCAGCCTTTTAGTCTTAGGTAGTGTTTGTCTTTGACACTGAGATGCATTTTCTGTATGCCGCAAAATGTTGGGTCTTGTTTACGAATCCAGTCTGTTAGTCTATGTCTTTTTATTGGGGAATTGAGTCCATTGATGCTAAGAGATATTAAGAAATAGTGATTGTTGCTTCCTACTGTTTTTGATGTAATTTTTATGTTTGTGTGGGTATCTTCTTTTGGGTTTGTTGAACGATTACTTTCTTGCTTTTTCTTGTGTATAGTTTCCCTCCCTTTGTTGGTGTTTTCCATTCATTATCTTTTGAAGAGCTGGATTTGTGGAAAGATTGTATAAACTTGTTTTTGTCATGAAAAACCTTGGTTTCTCCATTTATGGTAATTGAGAGATTTGCTGGATATAGCAGTTTGGTTGGCATTTGTGTTCCCTTAGGGTCTGTATGATGTCTGCCCAGGCTCTTCTGACTTTTATAGTCTCTGGTGAGAAATCCAGTGTAATTCTGATAGGTCTACCTTTATATGTTATTTGACCTTTTTCCCTTACTGCTTTTAATATTCTTTCTTTGTTTAGTGCATTTGGTGTTTTAATTATTATGTGACAGGATGAATTTCTTTTCTGGTCAAATCTATTTGGAGTTCTGTAGGCTTCTTGTATGTTCATGGGCATCTCTTTCTTTAGGTTAGGAAAGTTTTCTTCTATAATTTTGTTGAAGACATTTACTGGCCCTTTAAGTTGGAAATCTTCACTCCTTCTATACCTATAATCCTTAGGTTTGGTCTTTTCATTTTGTCCTGGATTTCCTGGATATTTTAGTTCAGGAGCTTTTGGCATTTTTCATTTTCTTTGACTATTGTATCAATGTTTTCTATGGTATCTTCTGCATCTGAGATTCTCTCTTCCATCTCTTGTATTCTGTTGTTGATGCTTGGACCCATGACTCCGGACTTCTTTCCTAGGTTTTCTATGTCCAGAGTTGTCTTCCTTTGTGATTCTGTAATTGTTTCTACCTCCTTTAGATCCTGGATGGCTTTGTTTAATTCCTTCACCTGTTTTGTTGTGTTTTCCCTTAGTTCTTCAAGGGCTTCTCCCTGTTTACTTGTGTTCTCCTGTATTTCTTTAAGGGAGTTATTTATGTCCTTCTTGAAGTCCTCCATGATGCCCTCCACCAGCATCATGACCTTTTATTTTAAATGCAAATCTTGCTTTCCTGGTGTATTGGGATATCCAGGACTTGCTGTTGTGGGAGAATTTGGTTCGGATGGTGCCATATTGCCTTGGTTTCTGTTAGTAACATTCCCACGTTTGCCTTTTGCCGTCTGGTTCTCCCTGGTGTTAGTTGGGCCTGCTGTCACTGGCTGGAGCTTGCCCCTCCTGTGCGCCTACACGCCTATCTCAGCAACCCTGGGTGAGCTGCTTTCCCCTGGCACAAATTGCTGTGGTGCTGCCAAGTTCCTGGGTATGCAGGTGGAGTCCTGGTGTGGTGTGTCCCAAGTGATCTTCTACTCTGACAAAACCTGCCTACCAGTCTCTTGCACAGTCACAGAAGCGAAGATGGCAGCTGAGACCCACTCTTTTGTAGTTGTATTTGGGTATGTGGCCCTGATCAGCTCTGGATGCAGGCTGTGCTGGCTGTCTCCTCCCCACTGGCTGCTGGGTATATAGCAGGCTTTTTGTGCTTTTTGGAAATGGCACTCTTGGAGATGGTGCACTGTGGCAGAGGGTGTTTCCGATCCAGAGGCAGAAACTGAAAGCCTCTTGCCAGAGGCCTCCGGATTGCAGGGCTGGTCTCATCTGTGCAGGCTGCCTCCTCCTTTCTGGCTGCTGGGTACATAACTGGCTTTTTGTGCTGTTTGGAAATGGCACACTGTGGCCAAGGGTGTCCCCAATCCAGAGGCAGAAATCGGAAGACTCTTGCCAGAGGCCTCTAGACTGGATCCTCTGAGCTGCAGGGCCAGTCTCACCTGTGCAGGCTGCCTCTTCCTACCTGGCTGCTCCAAGCTGACTTGCTGCACTGCTTGGAGATGGAGCTCTGTGGCCGAGGGTGTTCCAGAACCAGAAGCAGAGACAGAAAGGCTCTTGCCAGAGGCCTCCAAACTGGATCCTCTGCTCTGTAGGGCTGGACTCACCTGTGCAGGCTGCCTCTCCCTTGCTGGCTGCTGGGTGTATATCCAGGAGTCATTTCTTTTTTTTTTTTTTATTCGATATAATTTATTTACATTTCAAATGATTTCCCCTTTTCTAGCCACCCCACTCCCCGAAAGTCCCGCAAACCCCCTTCTCTTCCCCTGTCCTCCCACCCACCCCTTCCCACTTCCCCGTTCTGGTTTTGCTGAATACTGTTTCACTGAGTCTTTCCAGAACCAGGGGCCACTCCTCCTTTCTTCTTGTACCTCATTTGATGTGTGGATTATGTTTTGGGTATTCCAGTTTTCTAGGTTAATAACTACTTATTAGTGAGTGCATACCATGATTCACCTTTTGAGTCTGGGTTATCTCACTTAGTATGATATTCTCTAGCTCCATCCATTTGCCTAAGAATTTCATAAATTCATTGTTTCTAATGGCTGAATAGTACTCAATTGTGTAGATATACCACATTTTTTGCATCCACTCTTCTGTTGAGGGATACCTGGGTTCTTTCCAGCATCTGGCAATTACAAATAGGGCTGCTATGAACATAGTAGAACATGTATCCTTATTACATGGTGGGGAGTCTTCTGGGTATATGCCCAGGAGTGGTATAGCAGGATCTTCTGGAAGTAAGGTACCCAGTTTTCGGAGGAACCGCCAGACTGATTTCCAGAGTGGTTGTACCAATTTGCAACCCCACCAGCAGTGGAGGAGTGTTCCTCTTTCTCCACACCCTCTCCAACACCTGCTGTCTCCTGAATTTTTAATCTTAGCCATTCTGACTGGTGTAAGATGAAATCTTAGGGTTGTTTTGATTTGCATTTCCCTAATGACTAATGAAGTTGAGCATTTTTTAAGATGTTTCTCCACCATCCGAAGTTCTTCAGGTGAGAATTCTTTGTTTAACTCTGTACCCCATTTTTTAATAGGGTTGTTTGGTTTTCTGGAGTCTAACTTCTTGAGTTCTTTATATATATTGGATATTAGCCCTCTATCTGATGTAGGATTGGTGAAGATCTTTTCCCAATTTGTTGGTTGCCGATTTGTCCTCTTGATGGTGTCCTTTGCCTTACAGAAACTTTGTAATTTTATGAGGTCCCATTTGTCAATTCTTGCTCTTAGAGCATACGCTATTGGTGTTCTGTTCAGAAACTTTCTCCCTGTACCGATGTCCTCAAGGGTCTTCCCCAATTTCTTTTCTATTAGCTTCAGAGTGTCTGGCTTTATGTGGAGGTCCTTGATCCATTTGGATTTGAGCTTAGTACAAGGAGACAAGGATGGATCAATTCGCATTCTTCTGCATGCTGACCTCCAGTTGAACCAGCACCATTTGTTGAAAAGGCTATCTTTTTTCCATTGGATGTTTTCAGCCTCTTTGTCGAGGATCAAGTGGCCATAGGTGTGTGGGTTCATTTCTGGATCTTCAATCCTGTTCCATTGATCCTCCTGCCTGTCACTGTACCAATACCATGCAGTTTTTAACACTATTGCTCTGTAGTATTGCTTGAGGTCAGGGATACTGATTCCCCCAGATTTTCTTTTGTTGCTGAGAATAGTTTTAGCTATCCTGGGTTTTTTGTTGTTCCAGATGAATTTGATAATTGCTCTTTCTAACTCTGTGAAGAATTGAGTTGGGATTTTGATGGGTATTGCATTGAATCTGTATAGTGCTTTAGGCAAAATGGCCATTTTAACTATATTGATTCTACCGATCCAGGAGCATGGGAGGTTTTCCCATTTTTTGAGGTCTTCTTCCATTTCCTTCTTCAGAGTCTTGAAGTTCTTGTCATACAGATCTTTCACATGTTTGGTAAGAGTCACCCCAAGATACTTTATACTGTTTGTGGCTATTGTGAAGGGGGTCATTTCCCTAATTTCTTTCTCAGCCTGCTTATCCTTTGAGTATAGGAAGGCCACTGATTTGCTTGAGTTGATTTTATAACCTGCCACTTTGCTGAAGTTGTTTATCAGCTGTAGGAGCTCTCTAGTGGAGTTCTTTGGGTCACTTAGGTAGACGATCATGTCGTCTGCAAATAATGATAGTTTGACTTCTTCCTTTCCAATTTGTATCCCTTTGATCTCCTTATGTTGTCGAATTGCCCGAGCTAGTACCTCAAGTACAATATTGAAAAGATAAGGAGAAAGGGGGCAGCCTTGTCTGGTCCCTGATTTCAGTGGGATTGCTTCCAGTTTCTCTCCATTTAGTTTGATGCTGGCTACCGGTTTGCTGTATATTGCTTTTACTATGTTTAGGTATGGGCCTTGAATTCCTGTTCTCTCCAAGACTTTAAGCATGAAGGGATGCTGAATTTTGTCAAATGCTTTTTCAGCATCCAATGAAATGACCATGTGGTTTTGTTCTTTGAGTTTGTTTATGTAGTGGATTGTATTGATGGATTTCCGTATATTGAACCAACCCTGCCTTCCCGGGATAAAGCCTACTTGATCATGGTGGATGATCGTTTTGATGTGTTCTTGGATTCGGTTGGCAAGAATTTTATTGAGTATTTTTGCATCGATGTTCATAAGGGAAATTGGTCTGAAGTTCTCTTTCTTTGTTGGATCTTTGTGTGGCTTTGGTATCAGCGTAATTGTGGCTTCGTAGAAGGAATTGGGTAGTGTTCCTTCTGTTTCTATTTTGTGGAATAGTTTGAAGAGTATTGGTGTTAACTCTTCTTTGAAGGTCTGGTAGAATTCTGCACTGAAGCCATCTGGTCCTGTGCTTTTTTTGGTTGGAAGACTTTCTATGACTCCTTCTATTTCTTTAGGCATTATGGGACTGTTTAGATGGTCTAGTTGGTCCTGATTTAATTTTGGTATTTGGTATCTGTCAAGGAAATTGTCCATTTCCTCCAGATTCTCCAGTTGTGTTGAGTATAGGCTCTTGTAGTAGGATCTGATGATTTTTTGGATTTCCTCAGTTTCCGTTGTTATATCTCCCTTTTCATTTCTAAGTTTGTTAATTTGGATACTTTCTCTGTGCCCTTTGGTCATTCTGGCTAAGGGTTTATCTATCTTGTTGATTTTCACAAAGAACCAGCTCCTGGTATTGTTGATTTTTTGTATGGTTCTCTTTGTTTCTACTTGATTGATTTCGGCCCTGAGTTTGATGATTTCCTGCCTTCTACTCCTCCTGGGCGAAATAGCTTCTTTTTGTTCTAAGGCTTTCAGGTGTGTCATTAAGCTGGTAATGTATGCTCTCTCCATTTTCTTTTTGGAGGCACTCAGGGCTATGAGTTTTCCTCTTAGCACTGCTTTCATTGTGTCCCATAGGTTTGGGTATGTTGTGTTTTCATTTTCATTGTGTTCTAAAAAGTCTTTAATTTCTTTCTTTATTTCTTCCTTGACCAAGGTATCATTGAGTAGAGTATTGTTCAGTTTCCACGTGTATGTGGGCTTTCTGTTGTTTCTGTTGCTATTGAAGACCACTTTTACTCCATAGTGATCAGATAGGAGGCATGGGATTAGTTCGATCTTCTTATATTTGTTGAGGTCTGTCTTGTGACCAATTATATGGTCGATTTTGGAGAAGGTACCATGAGGTGCTGAGAAAAAGGTATATTCTTTTGTTTTAGGATAGAATGTTCTATATATATCTGTTAAATCTAATTGGTCCAAAGCTTCAATTAGTTTCATTGTGTCCCTGTTTAGTTTCTGTTTTCCTGATCGGTCCATTGAGGAAAGTGCAGTGTTGAAGTCACCCACAATTATTGTGTTAGGTGCAATGTGTGCTTTGAGTTTTAATAAAGTTTCTTTTACAAAAGAGGGTGCCCTTGCATTTGGGGCATAGATGTTCAGGATTGACAGTTCTTCTTTTTGTATTTTTCCTTTGACCAGCAAGAAGTGTCCCTCAGGGTCTCTTTTGATGACTTTGGGTTGAAAGTCAATTTTATCTGATATTAAAATGGCTACTCCAGCTTGTTTCCTGAGACCATTTGCTTGTAAAATTGTCTTCCAGCCTTTTACTCTAAGGTAGTGTTTGTCTTTGACCCTGAGGTGTGTTTCCTGTAAGCAGCAAAATGTAGGGTCCTGTTTACGTATCCATTCAGTTAGTCTGTGTCTTTTTATTGGGGCATTAAGTCCATTGATGTTAAGAGATATTAAGGAATAGTGATTGTTACTTCCTATCATTTTTGACGTTATTTTTTAAATTTTAATGCTTAACTTCTTTTGGGTTTGATGAAAGGTTACTATCTTGCTTTTTCCAGGGTGAAGTTTCCCTCCTTGTATTGGTGTTGTCCTCCTATTATCCTTTTTAGGGCCGGGTTTGTAGATAGGTATTGGGTAAACTTGGTTTTGTCATGAAATATCTTAGTTTCTCCATCTATGGTGATTGAGAGTTTTGCTGGATATAGTAGTTTTGGTTGGCATTTGTGTTCTCTTAGAGTCTGCATGAGATCTGCCCAGGACCTTCTAGCCTTCATAGTCTCAGGTGAAAAGTCTGCTGTGATTCTGATAGGTCTTCCTTTATATGTTACTTGGCCTTTTTCTCTTACTGCCTTTAGTATTCTTTCTTTGTTTAGAACATTTGGTGTTTTGATTATTATGTGACGGGAAGTATTTCTGCTCTGGTCCAGTCTGTTTGGAGTTCTGTAGGCTTCTTGTATATTCATGGGCATCTCTCTCTTTAGGTTAGGGAAGTTTTCTTCCATAATTTTATTGAAGATGTTTGCTGGCCCTTTAAGTTGTAAATCTTCACTCTCATCTATGCCTATAATCCTTAGGTTTGGTCTTCTCATTGTGTCCTGGATTTCCTGGATATTTTGGGTTACAAGCTTTTTGCATTTTGCATTTTCTTTAACTGTTGAGTCCATGGTTTCTATGGAATCTTCAGCATCTGAGATTCTTTCTTCTATCTCTTGTATTCTGTTGTTGATATTTGCATCTCTGTCCCCTGATTTCTTCCCAAGGCTTTCTATCTCCAAAGTTGTCTCCCTTTGAGTTTTCTTAGTTGTTTCTACTTCTGATTTTAGATCCTGGATGGTTTTGCTTAGCTCCTTCACTTGCATGTTTGTGTTTTCCTGTAATTCTTTAAGAGATTTTTGTGTTTCCTCTTTCATGAGCTCAGCCTGTTGACCAAAGTTCTCCTGTATTTCTTTTAGAGATTTTTGTGTTTCGTCTTTCATGACCTCAGCCTGTTGAGCAAAGTTCTCCTGTATTTCTTTAAGTGTTTTTTGCATTTCCTCCTTGTTGGCTTTTGTATTCTCCTGGATTTCTTTCAATGATTTTTGTGTTTCCCTTGCAAGGGCTTCTAACTTTTGATCCATTTTCTCCTGAATTTCTTTATGTATGACCTTCATGTGTTCCTGTACCAGCATCATGACCAGTGATTTTAAATCCAAATCTTATTTTACTGGTGTGCTGGGGTATCCAGGACATGTTGGTAGAGGAGAATTGGGTTCAGATGTTGCCATATTGCCTTGATTTCTGTTAGTGACGTTCCTGCGTTTGCCTTTTGCCATCTAGTTCTCACTGGTGTTAGTTTATCTTCTCAGTGCTGGACTCACCAGTGCAAGCTGCCCCTTCCCAGTTGGCCTCTGGTGCACAGCTTACCTCCTGCACTGCTTGTAGATAGTGTGCTGCTGCCCAGGCTGTTCAGATCCCAAAGCAGGCACCGGAAGGCTCCCGCTGGGGCCCGCTGGATTCACTGGAGCACACTGACTTCTCCCAGCTGGCCGCCCGGAAGCCCAGCTAGCCACTTGCAGGACTTGGAGATGTAATGCTGCCGCCCAGACTGATCTGGATCCGGAAGCGGAGAGAGTAAAGCTAAGGGCTTCTGCCTGAGGCCTTGCCCCAGATTGTGTCTGTGGAACAGATGGAGCCCGTGTGCACTCCCAGGGAGTGCAGACGGTGTATGCTACTGTGACCTCCCCTGTGTTCCGCTCACTCCGCTGGGCAGCCGATCCGCCAACAGGGCTGTCGCACACAAGGTTAGCCTGGCCGCCCAGTCCCTGAGTCCAGGCAAAAGCCTGGGAGGCCAAGGTCCGAGCAAAGTTCCCCTAGGGCTATGACTGTTAATTTGGTCTGCCAGGTGACTAGGATGGCGGGCGTGCGCGCCCGTGCTCCCTGAAAGCGCCGGGAGAGTCTGCTTTGCTAACAATCACCTGGGCGGGTTGACTCACAGATGGCCCACCAAGCCGCCCAGTTCTTGGGGTCAGTCCTGTGCCTTTTGGGGCCTGGACCCCCGCTTTGTTAGCCTTAGGCTATGCCTGTTACAGGTCTGCCCGCCTGAGCTCTCTGTCGTCCTGCAGGCAAAATGGCGGCGGCGCGCTCGCAGGCCTGTGCAAAAAAACCTCCTGCCTGGGTTGGCACCCCGATGGCCCCCCGACCCGCCCAGGGCCTGGGTGCAGGCCAATGCCCGTCGGGCTCAGACCACCCTGGTGTTGGCCTCGGATTATGTTTGTGTACCTCAGTCCGATCCGTGGAGTACGGAACCAAGATGGATGCGCCTCTCCTGACTGGTGGGAGGCCGAGTTCTGAAGTGGCCTCCGTGCAGGAAAGGCACCGCACAACTGCAGCTGCTTGCTGCCCGGCTGGTCAGCGAAGGTCAGTGGTCGTGGGCGCAGGGCCTAACTGATCCCTATGACGCCTTGGTTCCACTGCTGATGGCCCTTCAGCTGCAGCTGCCCGATCTTCTCTCCCCAGGAGTCATTTCTTATGGTGGTCCCAAAATCTTTAAAAGCGAAATTTAGGGGATGCTATTTCATTAAACACCTCTGGTCTACCTGGAAACCTGAGCCCATGTATAGTCTTGTACCATTTAGTGCTGAACACTCAGCTTTGTAGAACATCCATGTGTGTGAAGAGAGAGACATTTTCATGACTCAGCATCAAAAAATAATTCCCAATCTTATCAGCGAATCTATAGGAATTGGGAAACTTAGGCTGTGATAGCAGACACTGGCTTTTCAAAATTCATTTGAAGGAAATTCATATGTTTTTCATTGTATTAAATATAGCAACAGGCTCATTTCAGTTGTCTTGAAATGTCAAAAAACCCCAAGTAGAAATGTTCATAGTTTATCTGTAAATTGTTTCTTTTAAATAAAGAGCACTCAATGAGGAAAATAAAATGCTGCTCAAGCAAATGCATGAGGGCTTCTCCTCCAGACTGTCTTGGTGTTTTGATAGACAGCAGAGTGCTGCTTGACTCATTGTTAAGTTCAATATGTGTGTGTGTGTGTGTGTGTGTGTGTGTGTGTGTGTGTGTGTTTATGTGTGTGTGAGAGGTGGGGGAAGTCATGTATTCCAGGTGTATGTGGGTGTGTTTGCCTCTGTGCACTCCTGTGCAGACCAGAGGTTGACGCAGGTTGTCCTCTGACATCACTTTCCCAATTTTTCCTTGTTTGTTGGAAAAGAGTGTCTCACTGCATCTATTCTTCTGGGCGCTGACCAGCAATGTCCAGGGGTCCTCCTGCCCTCATCCTCTACCACAAGGATTCTAGTTGTGTGTCACAACCCATGGGTGGTTTTTCCTCTCTTGTGGACACTAGAAATCAAACCTTAAGTCTTCATGCTCATAGAGCAAGCACTTTACCCACTCAGCGCTCCCCTCCCCCTCCTCACAGAATGTCAAAAGGCCATGTTCTTGGTGCCTCAGGTGCTGCTAAGACTTCTCCCTCCACCCTTTATTGCTCATGTGTTATCTTCTCTGCAAAGGTCAACAAAGAAGAATTCACCATCTCAGCCTTGTTAAAATGGCTTTGCTTTCTCAAACTCCCTGACAGGACCCTAGCAACCTTCAAGCATCTACAGACTGAATCTTAAGACGTGTTCTTTTGAAAGAACATAGACAATAAGGAGTCTCTGCAGAAGAGAGGAGGCTAAGGCACTGTGGTTACCTCACACTGGAATGAGATCCTGTCAGAGCCTAGAGCTGTCCACATGTCCCAGGAGTAGGCTGTTTAAAATCTGAAGAAAATAAAATCTGTAATTGAATCAACAGGGGTGCTCTCATTGTGTCGCTATTTAGAATCTTCCAGGTGAAAAATCCAAAGGGAAACAGAGGAGAAAACATTTAAGAGAAAACTTTGACTGCTTTATTTAGAATATAGCATGGAATCCAGTAAAAATATCTATTTCTATTGTCTATTGAATAATTCAGTGACTCATTTAGAAACTATATTTCTGTTTCTGAATAAACTACACTCCAATCATTCATTTACATGTTTGGTAGCTATCATGAGTTTATTGACACGTGTGTTAAGCATATCATATAACCCAGGTGCTCATATTAAATACATCATTTTTAAGCTTTCTTTGTATTTATTAATCATTCCATTTGTTTACATCCCAAATAATATCCCACTTCCTGGTTACCCCTCCAAAAACCCCCATCCCATATCTGCCCTTCCCCTCCCCTTTGCCTCTATGAGGATGCTCCTCCATTATCTTTGGAAAGAAAATCACAGATGTCAGCCTAGGAAATGAACCAGGAAGAAAGCACTACATTTAAATCTCAGTAGCCATGTGAATATAAGAACGGCCCATTCAGTGTACACTCAGAAAGTGCTTGACTCCTCCTGCAGACATAAAGATTTTGAAAGAGTAAGCAAAGCTCTTGAAGTACTACCTCGTTATTTGTTAGGCAGTGGGAGATGAAGAAAAATAGGGTTTGTGAAGAGTTAATGTCTTAGGGTTTTACTACTGTGAAGAGACACCATAACCAGGGCAAGTCTTATAAAAAAATTTAATTGAGACTGGCTTACAGGGTGGGAACATGGCAGCATCCAGATAAGCATGGTGCAGGAGATACTGAGAGTTCTATATCTTCATCTGAAAGCTGCTAGCGGAGTAGTGGCTTCCAGGCAGCTAGGAGTAAGTTCTTAAAGCCCATACCCATAGTACCATGCCTTCTCCAACAAGGCCACACCTACTCCAACAGGGCCACACCTCCTAATAGTGCCACTCCCTGGGCCGAGCATAGACAAACAATCACAGCATCAAAAGCAAACAAAGCCACAGGCCAAGAGGGGTGTAGTGGTCAAGAAATGAAGGCAATTTTTGCAGCCAGATTATATGAAGGTGGAGACATTCCGTTCATAAAGGCCTCGGCAGCGTCCTGAGACATTTGCACTTCTGCGGTGTGGAAGGGTTTTACCATCTATATGCATTAAATCGAGAGCAACGCATATGTCTGTGAGCCCGATAGGGTCTGAAAGAGTTAAGTGGTCATTCATAAGTCTCTTCCTATACCAGACATCATGCTTATCAGTCAATGAGTGTACATTTAACAGATGAGGATAGCAAGAAGGCTCAGTGAGCAAAAGCTTTGTCAAGCTTTGACTCTGATCCCCAGAACCCACAAGGTGGGAGGGGAGCGCCGACTCCCACAAATTGTCCTCTGACTTCTACACACTCACTGCACACACAGCAGCCATGCACGTGCACAAACACACATACACACATACACACACACCAATAAAATGAATGCATGTAGTTTTTGTCCTGTCTTGTTTATCTTAGAGCAGGCAAGATGGCTCAGCAGATAACGGCACTTACTGCCAAGCTTGGTGACTTGAGAAGGGGAGAGCTGACTCCTACACGCTGTCCTCTGACCTCCACGTGTGCACCATGGTACACACACACACACACACACACACACACACACGCATATATCCTAAATAAATAAATACAATGTAAATAAGTATCTTTAGTTTTCTATTTTAAAAAAAAAAGTACTATGCTCCAGCCCCAGTCACAAGCGAAACTGACTTACACCCCGGGATGTCCTAAGATACCAGGCTACAAGATTGACCTTCCAATGCCTCAGTCTGGAACTGATTTCTGAACACAAGTAGAGACAAAAATAAGATTCGAATTCTCAGACAAACATACAAAGTCTATACCCTTGACCCAGGTTGGTCATTACCACCAGGAGAGACAGGTCAGGAGATGGGGCACTCAGTCTGCTCTGTCTTCTTGGCTACAAGTCAGCCAGCAGCAGGGCAGGATGCTCCACTGTCAGGACCAGCGTGCTGCTTTCTGCCTCACACCAGATCTCTTAGCTCTTAGCTTAACCTTTTACTGCTCACAGATCGTTCTGACTTGCTGGTAATGCCGATCGATCGCCTTATTTGACGTGTCTGTGATGATTCATTAAAAGTCTCTGTTGAAAAAGAAAGAGTCCTGGGTGACGGTGTCATATGCCTTTAATCCCAGCGCTACCGCTAGGAGGCAGAAGTAGGTGGATCTCTGAGTTCAAGGCCAGCCTGGTCTGTAGATCAAGTTCCAGGACAGCCAGGGCTACACAAAGAAAACCTGTCATGAAAAAACAAAACGAACAAACAAAAGTCTAGAAATACTCCTTGAATTTTTGAGGCAGAATCAAGAGGACTTTCTCTTCCTGGCCTCTGCTGGCACTAGGGATTCGAGTGGTGCATAGACAATATACACGCAGGCAAAACACTCTCATCAAATAAAAATAACTGACTCTTTAAAAATTACGGGAACAAAACAAAAAATCATCACAAATATAGATATATAGAAAAAAAAACCTATTTGGGGGTAGTTTTGGCATGCACTGAGGCCCTGTGATATGTCCTGAAGAGGCAAGTGAAGATGGCTGTCTTTCTGCTAAGGGAAAAATTAAAGGACAGATACACTATCATTACAAAGAAGTTGCATTACTCATGTCTGGGGGGAAAAAGAGAGAGGTAGCACCTAAGATGTGTTTGGTCAACACTTTCAGACCATACAGGCTGTTTTTGAAGAAACAGTGAAGTGTCACGTGGGTCTGGATCGCGGGGGTTCTTGGGCTATGAGCAAAGCGATGGATTCTGGGGGCGGAGCAGAGCGTCGCGATGGATTCCTCACTGGCCCCTACTTGGATTCTTTGGACGGTGCCTCCTCCAAAGCCCATCATTCCAGATTCTCATTCGGGTGTTTAATGAAGGCTAAGTTTTGAGGCCAAGACTCTCCTAGGAGCCGGGTTTTCCATCATATAAACACTATCTAAACAACGTGTCCCTTACCGAGAGAGCGCACATAAGCCTGAAGTTCCAGCTCTTCATTCTAATTTAAACCTTTCCAGCTGAAACTGAGAAACTGCTCCCCTTCTCTTTAGTCCTCAAAGTCGGATACCCAGATACCCCGGGAGTCTCTGGGATCCATCCGAGAAGTTCTGGGTTTGCTTGAACTAAGGATTGCTCTGGAATCCGGCACTACAGGTATCACTGGTTCTACAAAGTAACTTGATTCTCCCCAGACTTAAAGTGAAAAACAAAATGATTTTCTTCTATAAAACTTTGACCGCAGTCTATCACCCCTGAATATCTCATGCTTTAGGGGAATGGCGGGGGCGGGGGAGGGGGGTGGAAGATGAGAGCAACAAAGAACAAAAGGAAAGAAAAAAATCGGCAGTGAGCCAGAGAGCTCAGCTTGCAAAGTGCAGCCACCACCACCACGGAACACAGGGACCTGAACCCAGGCTGGGCTAGGCAGTGGCAACATTTGCTCCTATCCTAGCTCTGGGGAGACAGGGGCCGGACTGATTGATGATAAACAAGTCCTAGTGTGAGATCTTACCTCACAAAGGAAAAAGGTGGATGACTATGAGGACTGACATCCGGGGTTGAGTTGTGGCTCTATGTGCATACACTCACGTGCACATGCATAGAACGCGCACACACACACACACATGCACAAAGGAAGGGAGGGAGGGAATAGGAAGAAAAGAAATGAACCACATTTTCTGTATCCATTCTTCCTTTGTGGGACATCTGAGTTGTTTCCAGTTTCTGGCTATCACAAATAAGGCTGCTATGAACATAATGGAGCACGTACCCTGTGTCATGGTGGGGCATCTTTTGGGTATATGCACAAGAGTGGTATAGCTGAGTCTTCAGGAAGATCTATTTCCAATTTTCTGAGGAGCCTTCAGATTGATCTCCAGGGTGGTTGTACCAGTTCATATACACAATGGAATACTACATAGCTATCAAGAACAAGGACATCCTGAGTTTTGTAGGCAAATGGATGGAACTAGAAAATATCATCCTGAAGGAGTGAGGTAACTCAGACCCAAAAGACATGCATAGTATGTACTCACTAATCAGTGGATATTGGCCAAAAAAGAAATACCGAATACCCAGGATACAGTCCACAGAATTCAAGGTTAACAAGCCAAAGTGTGGACTCAATCCCACTTGGTGGGGAGAAGAAAGCAATCATGGGGGGCAGAGGGACAGAGGGAGGGACTTGGATGGGAGAGAGGTTAGGGAGAGGAAGGGGGAAACATGATTAGGAATGGGGGCAGGGACAGGACTGAAGATCAGCAGAAAGAATGGAAACAGGCAACCTCAGGAGGTAGAAGGTGGAGGGACCCTCTAGAAAGTACCAGAGACCTAGAAGGTGAGAGACTCTCAGGACTCAAAGGGAGGGACCTTAGATGAAATGCCCTGCAGTGGGGAGAGGGAGCTTGTGGAGCCCACCTCCAGTATAGAAATTTAAATAAAGAATAAAAAAAATTTTTTTAAAAGAAGAGAAATGAAAAGGAAAGAAAAGGAAAATGGAAAAGAGAGGAGAGGAAAGAAGAGAAGAGAAGAAAGAGGAGAGGAGAGGAGAGGAGAAGAGAGGAGAGGAGAGAAGAGGAGAAGCGAGGGAAGGAGAGGGAAGAGGAGGGGAGGAGAGGGGAGGGAAAAGAGAGGGGAGGAGAGGGAAAAGGGAGGGGAGGGGAAGGAAAAGGGAGGGGAGTGGAAAAGAAGAAAAGAGAGGAGAGGAGAAAACAAGAGAGGAAGGGAGAAGAGGAGAGGGAAGGGGAGGGGAGGGCAGGAGAGGGGAGAGGAAGAGAGGGGAGGGGTGACCAGGATGATAAGCCAGGGGAATCTCAGGGAACCAAGAAGAGAGGAAAAACCCCAGGAAGACACAGGAGTGAGTGTAGGAAACACCAGACTTGCTCGTCAACTTTCATTTTCCTCCTCTTCAAAGATCTGGTTTTGATTAGGTATATAACGGTTGCCACCCCCATCCCACCCGACAGATGTGATTTAAAAACAGGCTCAGCTACTTCTGCTGCCCCCAGGGGTTGACCCTGATTGCTATGGACCCCTCCCAGCTGACACTGTACTCTCTGCCAATGATGAGATGAAGCCCGGGGAACAGACCTGTGACCCATTTCTCGCTGCCATGACACCAGCCAAAAGACCCATGGAACCTCTCTGGTCTTAAGCAAACGCAGAAGGAGGTGGCCCTTTTTTGCCTCTGGCTGTTGTCACATCTGGAGGTGACTTGAATCTGCCACAGCCTTTCTCCAACCACAAGGAAAATGAGCATTAGCGAGGAGTCTCACCAACAGTGACAAGAATGGAGACAGGGAAGGACACTGGGTTCTAAAATTAGTCAGCCTTTCCTGTGGCAATAAACAACCCCAATGTGTTAGTGGCTTAAGGCAACGCGTATTTATTTCCCTGTGTCATCTGAGGGCTGTGGGACTTCTGGCTTCCGACTGTCCCAAGTGTCTTCACATTCCAGACCCAGGCTGAGACGCAGCTGTTACTGAGGGCTGTTGTTCTCCTGCTACATGGCCACAACCTGACAAGGAAGGGAAGCAGAGCTGAGCCAGCCCTTCAAAGTGTCTGCATGGCTGTGTCATCATTCCCGAGCTCTTGCCACAGTCTGGGACGCATAATGAGGCAAGCCAGAATCCTTAAGATGAGGGGTAAAAGGGAAGTGGGTGGGAATATCCAAATGTCAGCGAAGAAAAGCAGGTGCCTCACTGTTTGAGGGACCCAGTGGTGGCCTGGTGCAGACACTAGTGGACACATACATCCTCAGGCTCTTCTGGATTTCCCTAGCTATAACATAATGTATTCCGTGTGTAATTCTGAGTTTTCTGTGGCATGTTCCCTCTACAATGGGATATCCTGACCATCCACAGGAAGTTTCAAATGCTCTTCCATTCAGAAGTGGAAGGGGAAAACTGAAGCTGCCAACAGGCAAGGGAGAAGAAAAATCCCATCAGACTAGGTAGAAGGGAAATCCTCTCTTTACAGGCACAGATTGCCTTTCCAAAGAGATCAGCATTTTCCTCTACAGATGTGAACAGTGAGACAAGTCTCCTATAGTGTTGGGATAGTTCTAAGGCTGGATGGTAAAAGGTAATACGGGCTACAGCTTTAGTATAATGCCAGAGATGCTGTAGGATTTAATTTCATATCACTAAATACAAGACATATTGGGGCTGGGGAGATGGATTAATGGGTCAAGTATTTGGGGAACAACATGAGAAACTGAGATCAGATCCTCAATAGCTATGTAAAATCCAAGCACAGGAATACATGTCTATAATCTGATCACAGGGAGAATCAATGAGAGGAATCTTCCGAGGTCTCACTGGCCAGCACCCAGGATACCTGGGGCTCATTGACCAGATGAAATGGTAAGGCCCAGGTCACGTAAGAAATCCTGTTACCAAAAAATAATCTGGAGACTGATAGACAAGGATGCAACTCTTAGTCTCTACACGTGTGGACATGTGTGAACAGACAAACACACATATATACAAAACACACATACACACATACAGGCATACATACATACCTATGTACATACATACATATAGAATCTGAGAAACATTTTTCTTTATCTGCTCAAATACTTCTTATAGGGAACAAAAAAAAACCTGCGTTAGTCCATTTTAAATTGTTAAGTGAGAACACCTGAGATAATCCACTTCTAAAGAAGAAAAAAATGTGTTTCTTCTCATGCTTTCAGAGGGCTAGTCCATGGTCACGTGACCCAGCTGTTTTGGGCTGGTGGCAAGGCGGAACATCATGGCACGGAGCACCTGGCAGAGCAAAGCAGCCCCTAATGACAGCCAGGAAGCATCCTTGCCCCTTGCCATAGGCTTGCACTCAATAACTTCCCTTCCTTCTACTCAGCCCAACCCCCTAAAGCCTGAATCACCGCCACGGTGCCATAAGCCATCAAGCAACCTTCAGGGCATTGCCACTGGTCCCCACACATAGGGAGTCTCTCACGCTAAGCCCCAACTTTAGAGGCATCTTCTTAAGTGTTCTCTTTCCTCCTGCATCCACATAGGATGCAATGTGGTCTGACTACCAGGTCAAAATGTGTGTATATACTTTGAGTAAATTTAGTTAATACATCTACTGATCATATATAAAAACATATATACACATTTATGTATATAACATAAACACACTAATACTAATACATATTAGTACAAATGTGTATTAGTACGTATGTGTATGAATATACATCTAAATATATATACTGCCTATATATGTGTATATATACTTTCATACATATAAGTGCAGATTTTGTGTGTGCTTACACATATTCTATAGATATGATATGTAAATACATACTGGTTACCATGAGAGGTAGTAGGCTTGAGTCTGTTAGACTACAACATTGAACTTTGCAATATAAGAAGTTTGTGAAGAGAGATAGACACACCTCTGCTATATCCCAGGATGCCTTTGTAAGAACTTTCACTGAACTTTAAAAAACAACATTAATGAAAGCATTCAGGACAAGACTGAGAGAGTTATTATGACAACCATCTTTTGTTCACTATGGTTTTATTGTGTTTTTCTTTTTCCTCCCCATTCCTCTCTGTAAGCATATTGGAGCTGCGGCCACAGAGGTGATTGGAGAATCATAGCCCTCCTGAAGTGATATCCAAACAGAGAATTTTCCGATACACATCCTGAAATCACAGAGCATGCAATTCCGCAGCAGCTCCAGGAAGGCAGCATCTCTGCTTAGGAGATGGAAATTTGGAAGCTCGTCGCTATAATCTGTGGTTATGATTTCAAGCTCCCCCAGTGATGTCGGGAAGCCAACCACAGGCTCCCAGTGCTAGGAGCCTTTATTGTAATCCAATAAAACCTTAACAACCACTCTTCTTTTTATGATAAATTAAGGGCCTCGTCTGCTTTGAAGCTGCCCCTCTGCCCTGGAGTTTACCTCGTGCAGAATCTGTCCTGAAGAAACAGGGGATGAAGATGGGGGTAATGATGGAGAAGAGGAAAGAGGCCAGATTCCCCACCTTGGTTTCACGGATTCGGAAATTTTAAAACAAATACAAAGCTCTCTTTCTCTAAAGAACCGACTGTTTAGGGTGAGACTCTGCTTGGGATCTCTGGCAATATCTCACCGATCCTTACTCCTCAACTTTGCATGTCAATAAAGCTCAGCACCGTGAAATGATGACAGAGGCAGCCAGAACTGAGGTCATGAGGCCAGTCTACCTACGCCTAATTTAATCTTATGTTTTCCAATTTAAAATGCATTCAGAAGCTCGAATTCTGCCTGCATTGCCAATATTTAGTTTACCACCCTCATCTCTGTGAATTCTTCTGTTGCAGAGTGGCTTCTAAATCCAAAACAAACTTCAAACAAGGGCCACATTTAGTCCACAACCTTAACTGCGTCCTGGGTTTCAAGGCAAAAGGACATCCAACTACCGCAATACCTACATGCGTATTCTGAAAGGATTTCTGAGGTCATCCAAGAAAGATCCAGAGGATTTAGAACCTATGCTAAAAAGAGGTGAAATTATAGTAAAGTTGAAATAGAAGTCACTTCTGAGTTTTACTTTAATATTATTAAAATGTCTCAATGAGTTCAACGTATGGGGAGTTAAATTGTTATTTCCCAAATATTTCCAGAACCAACATCTTTAAAAGGATTTTAACAGTATCATTTTCTTCATTTAATTAAAAATAATGAATGATATGTGTTCACCCCTCATCATGCATTACATCACATATACATATGTAATAAATAATCACAACATCACAATCTGATATATGAGAATACTCACCAGTCTACAAGTTTCGAAGTCCAGGGCCTAGTTCCAGGCAGGCAATTTACCATGTCCTCAAGAAATTATATAATCTGAGCAGCTTAAAGTGGAAGGTTTACTCTAGAACGAATATTAATAAATATTATTTGCCTAAAACAAAGATATCAACACCAAATATTGAATTTAAAACGTTTAAAACATAAAAAGATGAAAACAACTCACATACACAGTGGGTAGTCCAATTGATACAACCTGGAGTCACCTGGGCAGAAGGACCCTCGAGTGAAGAGTTGCATCTATCAGATTTGCCTATGGTCAGGTCTTTGAAACAGTGTCTCAGCTAATAGTTGATCTGGGAAGGCCCCCAGCCCACCCTGAGCAGCACCAACCCTAGACTAGATTATTAATGCTTACTCTATACTAGGGACAATTGTATCCAAAATGCTAGATATAAGCCAGGTATATTGGTACATACCTATAATCCCAGCACTTGATAAATAGAGGCAGAAGGATAGACTCGACCGGTGCAGTCAACATACGAGTAAAAGAAGTTTAGCTCCCAAGTCCAAGTGTCTTACTTATAGCTTTATAGCTGTGAGTCATGAAAGACCATGACCAAACAAGTAAGTTTGAGAGCAAAGGGTTCGTTGAGCTGACACTTCCACATGACTGTTCATCGTCAATGGAAGTCAGAACAAAAACTCAAACAGGGAAGGATCCTGGAGGCAGGATCCGATGCACAGCCATGGAGGGGTGCTGTAATGGGAAAATAATTATATAAAGTACCACCCCACCAGGCCTCTTCACCAGGTCCCGACAGGTCTCGGTCAGGTCAGCTCTCACTGTTGCCCCAGAGCCAATCCCTTTCCCAGCTAGCTCTCGCAACAACCCAGCTGTGTTTCCTCTCTGCCATAGACTCTGTAAACGTCAGGAATCCTACCCTTCTACCCACCACTCCTTCCAAGTATCCGGTAAAGCATGACTCTTAAATGTGAATAGTTAACCAAACATATTTATGTATATAAAACTCCCAGTTACATAATGCCAATTTATAATGATAAAGTCTTATCCCAATATTTCTAACCTCTCCAAAACACCAGAAATACATCTGAACCCATGTGGATATCCGTGTCTCCCTCTCTCCACTTGTGCCGTCCATTGGCCTACCTAGTCTTTCTCTCCTCCCCTGACTTCTCTTAGCTCCTCCTCTTCTCTCCCCTCCAATCACTGGCCTCTCACTGACTCAACGTGAATGGATAGGAAATATCTTGTAAAATGGTGCTGCTTATTTGTTTGCTGTGTGTGTGTGTGTGTGTGTGTGTGTGTGTGTGCGTGTGCGTGTGCGTGTGCGTGTGCGTGTGTGTGTGTGTGTGTGTGTGTGTGAGAGAGAGAGAGAGAGAGAGTGTGTGTGTGTGTGTGTGTGTGTTATCTATGAGATTTTTATTAGTTATGTGTTTCTTTTTATTGGTTATTTTATTTATTTACATTTCAAATGTTATCCCTCTTCCCAGTTTCCCCTCCACTAGCCCCCTATCCCATCCTCCCTCCTTCCTGACTCTATGAGGGTGTTCCCCCACTGGCCCACCCACTCCTGCCTCAGTGACCTAGCGTTCCCCCATCCTGAGTCATCAAGCCTCCACAGGACCAAGGGGCTCCCCTCCCAGTGATGCCAGATAGGGCCATCCTCCACTACATAGCTACCTGGAGCCATAAGGTTTGCTCAGTTTTCTTTCTTGTAAAACCCAAAAGCACCAGCCAGAGGTACCCCCACCCAAACTAGGCTGGGCTCTCCCACATCAATCACTGCTCTTATGGGGGCATTTTCTCAATGAGGCGTCCTCCTCTCAGATGACAGCAGTTTGCGTCAAATTGACATAAAACTATCCAGCACGCTATGTTTAATGTTTCCAGTAAAGAGTGTGAAACAAACTTAGAACATCAAATGTTTGGATATAAGTCAGAAGCAAGTTATGTTCTGAAACTATAACACTTACATACCTATTGTGTTTAAAAGGGATGTCATGCTTACCGAGAAAGAACGGAAGAAATAAAAATCTCTCCAAAATTATCTCATAAACCCTTGGTTCATGCCAAACATATTTTTTTTCTGTTACTGATATGCCATTAGTAGGGAAAGGATGTACAGGTATCTATCACAAAGATAACTCATGTGTAAAATACACAACCTTTGTTAGGCAATAATGGTCTATGAAAAGCTTACATACAGATACCCAGTGTCCCTGTGTCATTATGTTCATGTGACCACTTCCTGTCCTTGTCCTGAGCATCTCAATATGACCTGCCAAAGCCCATGAAATAATAAAAATGGCAGGTGAGCTACAGGCAGACTTTAAAGGCCGTTGAGCATTGGGTCTTGACATCCTACTGCTATTTAGAAAGCTGTAACTAATGACAAAACAAGGGCCAAGTCTCCCCAATGACCCAATCAAACTCAAAGAATCCATCCTCCTCCACCTAAAGAAACTCAACATCACTACTACCCACAGCATCATGAATACCAATAACAGCAACAAAATGAGGCCAGCCCATAAATTCTCAAGAAATAACAGCTAAGGTTTTTTAGATGACTATAATTTAACATCATTCATTACACAGCAAAGTCTAACTCACACAATAGACCAGATTTATAATAAACATTATCTCTTTTAATAAACATCTCCTGCCTCAATCCTCACAAACATGCGACGATAATGTAATGTGCTCATGATAATTACAATGTCAATCAATTTATGGTTAGCTAGGCAGTTTTAACATAGTCTAACTGCATAAAATCACAGCAGTGATTTTGACACAGCAGATCTGGCGCTGAGGCCCCATAGTTTAAATCTTCTCCAGCATATATAAGTCTCTAGGTTGAATGCTCAGTAATACATCGAATTAAATCATAAATGAAGACACACGATATTTACCTATGACTTATCACTTATGAACTACCTCAAGGGTAAGACTAAAAAGAAAATGCACTACATAAACACAGTCTGCAGTGCAACTGCATATTTCATAGGTTACTAAAATCTGTGTAATAAATCCTACTTTGAACCATCTTCCAAATGTTCATATTCTGTAGATATAGATATCATCAGTAGCTGACATTTTGCCTCTGGTCATGAATTAAAATGTAGAAAATTAGTTGCATTCACCACATGCATTGTATTCTAACTTCTTCTGAAATGTTTTTTTAATAAGTGCCAAATAATGAAATATGATATCAAGTTTTATGAGACCCAGGGGCTTATTGTTGACATTAATTGTCCCAATTAAAATTAAATCTAAAGATTTATTACACATTATACTTTCTCCTTTAAAATAAAAGGGGGTTTAAAAATAGACACCTGTTCTGAAGATTCATTTTAACATCCTTAACCAAAATTAAAGCAAAGAAGAAATGAAAAGCCTAAAGATAAAGAGAAGAAATTGTGGTCGAGTAGAATGAGAAGAAAGTTAATTTCTTAGGTTGAAGAAATTTTAGGTGATAGAAAATGCTTCAAAATCACAGTTTAAATGAGATTTATATTTATGTCTTTTTTTTCCTTTTTCCTTTCACTTTTCACCTTCCCTCACAATATCCCAAAGATAATAACAGTGTTGTACATTCCAAGGAGGCTGTGCTTGAAGGTAGTTGGGGGCTTCAGCTAATACTGTTCAGAATGAAATCAGCATTCTCAACCTATCAAATACAGTATGTACAGACTGATACTTATTCAGTCAAAGCTAAAAGAAAATGCCTGCTAATTGCTAGACTCTTCCCAAATGTCTTCCAAATATTAGTCCATCCTCACAGCAGCTGGAGGTGTGGGTACCATTTTCTAACTCTATAAATGGGATCCCAATTCACATGATGAACATTGCCCCAGGAGCCTGTTTTCTTCACCTCTGTGCTGCATGCCAGAACAGCTTCTGTTCAATCCTGAGCATACAGTGGGCTGCAGAAATGGCTTGGTCAGTAACACGTTTGCCTTGGAAGCATAAGAAAGAAAGAGGAAAGGAAGAGAAGGGAAGGGAAGGGAAGGGAAGGGAAGGGAAGGGAAGGGAAGGGAAGGGAAGGGAAGGGAAGGAGAGAAAGAAAGAAAGAAAGAAAGAAAGAAAGAAAGAAAGAAAGAAAGAAAGAAAGAAAGAAAGAAAGAAAGAAAGAAAGAAAGAAAGAAAGAAAGAAAGAAAGAAAGAGCAAGCCATGGAGAGATGGCTCAGCAATTAAGAGCACTGACTGCTCTTCCAGAGGTCCTGAGTTCAATTCCCAGCAACCACATAGTGGCCCACAACCATCTGTAATGGGATCTAGTGCCCTCTTCTGGTATATTTGAAGACAGCTACAGTATACACCTATACACGAAATAAATAAATAATTTTTTACATAAGCAATAAAAATGATGTACTTGTATGGCAATTCTTCTGTATTGAAGAGTTACCTCCTAAAGGGAGAAGTGTGGTTAATGGGACTCAGGAAATAAACTAAACTTACAAGTCTCACAAAGCTCCTAAAACTTCCATGATCCACAATGCCCATTCCCAAAGGTCATATAAATAGTTATAGATGCTGAGCAGAGGAGACTCTTGCCACTCGTTGAACTATCTAAAGAAGACTCTGGCATGTAGAACACCCTGCAAGTCACACAGGATGTTCCAGGTATGCAGCTGAAGTTTAGGCATACAGTAGGTAGTTCTAATAAACTCATAAGTTCACCAAACTTGTATGCACTCATTTCTTTGGTCTATCTTTAGTGACCTGTCTGGATTGAATGGATGTTCAAATCTCCCCAGGAAAAGTCACACAGCAAGACTCAGCACTATAATTGGGGATGGGAGGAAGGTGGTAAATCCAATTCATCATAGCCAGACTGTACAGCTCTGGTAACAAGTTAACTCTGAGAAAGGAATCCTCAATATTGCTGAGATCAGGTTCACACAGCAACCAAAATTCCAGCAGACATACTGCATTGTTATTTCAACTGCACTTCATTAGTTACCTCACTGAGGATGCAGAAAAAGCATGAACAACAGAGATCCTTAAAAGCTAGTATATATTAATTATATCCCCTCTGCCATAAAGCCAGAAATCATGACGCAGACAATAAATTAAAGGAAAAAAATCAACCATAAGGTATTATTAAGTAGGTCATGTTAGTCTACTCAATTAGCAATGTAAACATAGAAAAACTTGCTTACATATAACTTATTAACAAAAATTGTAATTATGCAATAAGCTAAACCACATGGACATGTGTCTGCAGTGGGTCAATGTCCTGAATAAACATGTTAAATTGGGCCATTAAAATTGAAGTTAAAAGAAATATTTTGATGATATTTAATTTTTTGCATTTATTATTGTTAGGGGGGTGTGTGCACCTGCCTATGCACGTGCACATGATTTACAGTGTACTCCTATGCACGATACACATACATCATGATATGTATGTGGAGGACAGAGAACAACTTGCAGGAGTAAGTTTTCTTCTTTCTCCATGTGGGTGCCAAGGATGAAACTCAAATCATCAGGCTTGGTGACCAGTGTCCTTACCTACTAAGCCATCTTGCCAGTCCCATGGCAAGCATTCTATGATTATACATTCTCTATACGTTTTAAAACTACAGTGATATCGTTTTCCTTCAACATTAATATAGATGCTCATTTGATATAAAATTCATATAATCTCTGCAAAAATGTTATTAGGTGTTCACTACAACCAAACTTTATAAGTATATTTGTAAGGTCCTTTGGGAGAAGAAGTAAACAAGTATAATAAAAGAAGACAATAATAAAGATTAGGTAGTGAGGGCCACAAGTTAAGCCCACCAATATAAAGTGCATTGCGGGTCCTCTAGAATTAACATAATTTAGTAGCAGAGCATGAAGTCACCAGACTAATAACAGCAGACCGATGAACAAGTTACCTATTCTGGCCTGTTTGCTGAAAGCCAAAAATGAAAATAAATTCTATAGACAAGTTATGAGGAAATAAACCTCTCTAATGTTTCTAGTAGAGGTAAAAAATAAAGTAGATGTTGCTAATGGGTCATAAAATTACATGAGTATTTATGTGTCCGCTATCCCATCCGTCAATCCCGCCCACCCCCATCTTAGTTTTCTGTTACTGTAATAAAAGCATAGGTCCAAATGGCTAAGAAAAAGAAGAGTTTTCTTTGATTGGCATCTCAAGTAGAGGTGAGAACAGAAATAGGAACCAGGAAGGAAGTGCATGAAGGAAACTTCTTACTGACTTGCTCCACCCACCTGACTCAGCTACACTGTTTACTCAGCCTAGGTCCGCCTGCCTAGGAATAACACTGCCCATGGTGGGCAGGACCCTTCCACAACACATAGAAACCCCCAAAGTGCCCCTACAGACATCCCCAGAAGCCCATATAATTAAGTTAATTCTCCAATTAGGCTCCCTCTTCCTGTGAGTACAAGTTGGCATCCAAGATTAGCTACAAAGTATCCTGCTACAGTTGAACAATAAAACGTGCATACACAGCAGACTATAGGAGACTTTCCATAGTACTTATTCAACTTCTCTTAGGAGTCCGACTGAAGAACACCTACATTATCCACATAGTAACATTCTAAGCAGTTGGGTTTTTTATGATTCCTCAGCCTAGATTCTGATTCATTATGTCTCGTTTTTTGAGAAAGAGGTCCACTACATAACCAGGCTGTCCTCAGACTGAAGGTTCTCTTCCCTCAGCTTCCTTGTGCTTAGATTATACAGACCACCATACCCAGCTTAATATTATTCTAATGCAGTGCTTAGATACTGTAAGATAAAAATAAATAGTCCTAAATATATTATTAGTTGGAGGGTAATCATAACTATTGTAATAAAAAAGACCTGGATAACTTGAAACAAAATAATTTGCTTGTGCTTTAGGAGTTCAGGAGGGAGACATTCTTTTTTTCCCCCTCCCAAGACAGGTTTTCTCTGTATAGCCCTGGCTGTCCTGGAATTCCCTTTGTAGACCAGGCTGGCCTCAAACTCAGAAATCGGCCTGTCTCTGCCTCCCAAGTACTGGGATTAAAGGCATGTGCCACCACCACCTGGCTGGGAGACATTCTAATACTGTAATTGATGAAGATAGACACCTATATGAGAAATAACTTCTGGTAGTTTTTTTGACATTGTATTACTGGAATTAACACTGGTAATATTTCTAGGGTTATGGAGTACACGTAATGTAGGTAAAAAGACATGGATTCTTGAATAATAATCTAATCCCCACTATTTCCTTCTCTTGGTGCATACACGTGCATGTGCTCGCGCACGCATACACACACACACACACACACACACACACACACACAAATGCTGAAAAAGCTACAGAGATCTATTTCTTATATAGCTGTTTGTGTGGAGACAAGAGGCTGATTCCAAGTGTTTTTTTTCTGACACTCTTTACCTTGTTTTTTAAGACAAGGTCTCTTACTGAAGCTGTAGATTCTGTTAGACCACATGGCCAGTGAGCCCCAGGGATTCTCTTGTTACTTTGCCAGAATGTGGATTACACAATTTCCTCCTCATCACATTCACACATACTAACAAATTACTTATTTCCTAGAACTGTCCACCGAGAAGCCATCCTATTAGCAGTGATGACCCTTGCAGACTAGATTGTGGAGCCTAAATACTTGTTACTGTTTAAAAGAACGAGAGATCCCTGGGGAAACGACTGTTTTCAGATGTAGTTCAGGTTTGTTTGGTGACCTTCCTTAGGAGAATGATCTGATAAAAGAAGATAAGTATCTTCTCAAAGCACTGAAGAAGCAACCTAATAAATCGCTATGCATCAAAATAAAAACAAATTGTACAGCTACAGTGGATTGAAGCGTATTAAAGGTATCTGTGTATACACCTTATGCTCACACAATATCGTACAATTTATGAAATCATAAAAATCATCTCAAAATGAATAACATAACCAACTTGCCTATATAGGAGAATGATTCCTAATTCATTAGTTTGGAAACTCTTAACTATGAGTAGAAGAAACAAACATTGGTCATGATTTCCCTATACAAATTGTGCTACTGTACAGTATATGGGAAAGTGCTAGATTTAGACTAACAGTTTGTAAATCCTAAGAGAAAGGTAGATGATCTATGGTAATACTTGTATCTGAAAAAGTACTAGAAAAAGAGAAGTCAAGCCTCTCTCAGGGAGAAGCTAAACTCACTACATTTATTTGCTTTTTATCACCACAATAAAAGCCATGACCAAAAGCAACTTGGGAAGGAAAGGTTTGTTTCAGTTTACAAACCCCAGGTCACACTCTGTCCCTGAGGGAACTCAGCGCAGGAACTCAAAGCAGGAATGTGGAGGCAGCACCTGAGGCAGAGGCCATGGAGGATGACTGCCTACTGACTTGCTTGCTCCTCTTGGCTTCTTTAGCTTGCTTTCTTACACAATCCTCCAGGGTGACACTATGCAGAGTGGGCTGAGCCCACCCACATCAATCAATAACAACAACAACAGCAAAAACAAATAACAATCATAATAATAACAGTCTTTTCTACAGATCAATCTGATAGAGGCATTTCCTCAGTTGACATTCATCCTTCCAAGATATGCCGAGGTTTGTGTCACGTTAACAAAAACGAACCATCCTATCCACTCGAATGCAAGTCGTTCTTCCTTACCATCAACTGGCCTGCAACTTTATCTGATTGAGCCTCTAGGCTCCGCCACTAATTTATAGAAAACTCAGTGGGCAGGGCCATGTAGGCACAGTAGACAAAATCCAGACTCAGAAAATAAAATGGTTCAATCAATTCCATGAGTAATTTTCAAGGAAAAAAAGTGGAAAAAAAGCTATCAATTAACAGTTATTTTAGAGATTCATCAAGAAATAGTGATATGTGGTAATTATTTAGATCTTAGTTCAAACAGAAAAAGTCGTGTATTTATAATTGTCTTGTGAGACAATATATAGCAACAATAACAATAACAAATAACAAATTGTCACAAGACAATTAAAAAGTTAAATGTTGATGCTTTTAAAATTTTAAAAATAACTCAACAGGACTGAGAACATAGGAAAATTCACTTATGTTTATAACTATTAACATTATATTATTCCTTTCCAGGTTAATTTTCCATTTGTTTTTCCTTTGAAAACAAAGTTTGTTGAAAGTCATCATAAGGCAGTAAAATCAGCACTTTTTTGACTATATTATTGATTTAGTCTCTGATGATTTAATACATTTTTACAAGGTATTTTGATTATATATACCTCCAACTCACTACCCACTCTGGCCACCCCAAGTCCTACTGAATCCCATCTTCACAAGCTCCTCTCTTCTATGTCATTTTGACTGTGATACGCTGAGTTTAATCAGGGTCTGTATCTCATCTGCCTGGGATAATTCATTTGAATGTCTTGATCAACCTGGATATGTCTTTCATCATGAGTCTGTTATCATATGGCAACACTGATAACCCATGAAGGTCAAGGCCTGACTTCTCCTCCCCAGGCTATGGAGGAAGATGTTCATATACAGTGAATTCTCAGAGACAACCACTCATCTAATCTAAGATGGTAAAATGGGTACATGGCTACAGAAACCCTTTGGTGGAACTAAACACAAACCTTGGAAACTATTCACCCCCAGTTAAAATTGGGGATTTATTTCCTTCAAATCTTTAGTTCCTATGTTCAGCAGTATTTTCCCCTGCTGGACCAAAAGGGAAAAAAAGGAGAAAGAGGAAAAAGAGGAAAAGGAGAGGGAATGAAGAGAAGGAGAGGGTAAGAGGGTAGAAGGAAGAAGAAATTGAATGGAAAAGGAGAAAAAGCATCTTTTAATAACTCTCAGATGAAATTTTTGAATAGTTATAAAAAACCAGCAACTGACAAAAACAACTCCAACATGAAATCCCATTTCAGAATCCTTCTAATCTTCAGTCCTTTTCCTCCAACTAGTTAAACTTCATTACAGAAGAACAATTCCAAAATACAAGACTCTTCCAATAACATGCACTTAAAATTAGGAGATAATAGAAATTTTGAATATAGAATTTTTCTCATTAAATCTCCCCCTAAGCTTTTGTATTTGTTCATGATGGCATTTTTCATTAATAATTCCTATATGAAATCTAATGTTCTACCGATATAAAAATAAAACTCATCTAACTTTCACTGTCAAGGACATTAAAGCAAGCACTTACGATTCTACAGAACAGAAATAACTTTCCATATTCACAAGAAACAATACAGGGGAAGCCTTAGCGGTCCTAGGAGGAAAAACAAAAGACAACTGAGGTTGCATAGGAGTGATAGAACAAGGTCAAGTTAAATTTATTGCAGCAATAATTTTTGAGAAAAATTCTAGAAAGCTGTTAATTGCATTAGAGAGCCCTCCTGTTCAGCCAAGGATCCCACAATGAACTCAACCCTTCTCCTGGACCAGTCTCCACCCCACATCTTCACAACAGTCTGATTAAGCTTCCAACTGGCAAGGTATCACAGTGGCACACAAATCCTTCCACACTCTCTTTTAGGGAGGAAAAGTAAGAAACCCTACATTTCTGTTCTCCTGACTCAGACCAAAGCCTGGCTTTCTTCTCTCTCCCAGAAAACTCAAATGCTAGGGGTAGTCTGAGGGTGAGGATCGCATTCAGATCTCAACCACAGTACCGGGGATAGCTCCGCAACTGCTCAAAATTTTTCCCAGGACGGTTGGTGGTGGCATAACCCACCATTACTTTCTCAAACTATCTCTACGGGCAGTGTCCGCTGAGTCCCCGATGAGATTTCTACTGGCGGGGCCTTGCTCATTCAAAGCCCTGGGAAATTGTACAAGATTACGTCATCCTCCTAACTGCATTTTCCGCAGCCATTTGAGGATGTTGGAGATAAAGCCCGTTTTTTTTTGTTGTTTTCATCTTTTGTGTTCTCAGGACTTTTTAAAAGCCCTCATCAATTCCACCTGTCAACAAGGCACACTGTATTCCAACTCTTTGCTCTTCAAAGAGGAGCCAGAGAAGCAGAAGCTTTTGGTATCAACTGCGGAACTGCAGAACAGTTGGAACTGTAGAACGGTTGGAACTGTAGAATCTCAACCTAGACCTCAGATCTACATTACTTTGTGAAAAGCACCAGGTCATTCTCTTTTTATAATATTTTGAAATGCATTATTTGTTTATTTACTTATATTTATTTCCTATTTGTTTGTTGATTGACTGATTGATTAATGATTGGTTGGGGAGAGAGGATTCATGCTATACCAACACATGCCTGTAGAAGTCAGAGGATGGCTTATGGAACCTAATTCTTTTCCTCTGACTATGTTGGTTCTGGAGATTGAAGTCAAATTTACCATGCTATGCAACAGAGGCCTTTACCCACTGAGGAATCTCATCAGTCCCTGGGTGGTACTTGTGTAGTGTTTCTTTGAGAAGTTGGGTCTCAGAAGATGGTTCAGTCAATAAAGTGCCTGCCTTGTAAGCCTGATGACCCGAGCTTTGAACCCCAGTAAAGCTCAAATCTATGACCATACCCATCTGTAATCCCAGGGCTAGGAGTGGGAGGGTAGAGACAGGGCATCCCCTGGAGCTCTTTGACAGGACATCCTAACCCAAGAGATGAGTTCCAGGTTTAATGAAAAATTCTGTTTCAAAACTAAGGCATACAATGAAAGAAGACATGCATCGCCGGGCGGAGGCAGACACCTTTAATCCCAGCACTTGGGAGGCAGAGGCAGGTGGATCTCTGAGTTTGAGGTCATCCTGGTCTACAGAATAAGTTCCAGGACAGCCAGGGCTACACAGAGAAATCCTGTCTTGAAAAAAAACAAAACAAAACAAAAAAAGACATGTGTCATTGGCCTCTGGCTTCTGCACATGTGTGCACATCTACTCAAATATGTACATACTTCGGTAGTATACATGAAGAATGTAGGAGGCCAAATGCAGCAAATCCACTTTTATTTATTTGTGTTACACATAAAACATAAATATAAAACAAAGAGACCTACACTCAAAGTTTTTTGGGGGAATCAGTCCTTACTTCGGAGTAATTTGTTTCCAAGGGAATTCCTAACAGGACATAGCAGGTCTGCACTACATCCTCGTGAAAAATGCGCTGTAGCTGATGAATGGTTTTCTGTACTAATAAGGAAGTAGTGACAACGGGTGTGGGCTGACTTCATTTGCAAACCATATGTCATGTTCTTTGCAAATAGTGACAAGAAGAAGACCCTTGAGTCTTCCCACCAAATTTACATGTCATGTCAACTTGACGTCTCCTCCAATTTCATAAAGATGTCCAGGATGACACTTTCTTGGACCCGTTCCTTATGACAAAGAGAGACTAACTGGAAAGGATTTTTAATGTTCTCTGAATTAACTGTAACTTTTTAACAGTTCTTCAGTCACTCCACAAATTCTAGTAATTAAACTCTTTATGTCACTGTTTGGGCTGTTTTTACCTATGAAGTCTAACCTGACATTTAAATGCCCCCATGTCATCACCGCTAGGTATCCTTAGAGAAAGGACTTGACAGGCTGAGTGTTTAATAGGATTCCTAGCAAGAAGAAATTGTGAAAAGTTTGGCCCACTCTTCCATTAGAAAGATCACATATAACAAGACAGGCCAGATATCTGAGCCCCAGGCTGCAATCTTGAGTCTGTACTTCAGTGGAGAAAAACATGGAACTAGGTTTGGGGTCAGTGACCCAGACGATCTCAAAGAAAATTCTTCAAGAACCATCCCTTGAAGGACATTGTATGGAGATGTTACACCAAAGTAGATTCACACCATCCAGACTCTGGGCACAAATCTGCTCCCAGCCATAGTTTACAAGATCAAATTTCTCATGGTTATGGTTCAGACCTTTACAGCCCCATTTAACACAAAATGTGTTCTTCCCTCAATGACGTGGTCAGCTAGTTCCCTGTAATTTTCCTATCAACAACTGAACTCCCTACCAGTTCTTTCCTCCTTGGTAGTTAAGGCTCCTCTCCTCAAAGCAAAAATTACCCCTGATACAGTCATGGAAAAATTCCTTAGGCCCCATCTACTACCAGCTTTTGGAGAAAGACTTCGGTGTCTACCTGATGTCTGTCCTCAAGACCCCTGTCAGTCACCTTGGTCTTTGCTTTAATTAAGGTTTGGGTGTCTATTTTTAGCCAGGAAATTCTGATCTGTTAAAACATCATGTAGAACACAAATAAAATGCAAACCAAGAAAATTTTCTCTAATTGAGGGGCTGAGAAAAAATATGCATAATTGAGCATTCTCCCACTCTGAAATATACACCCTAAAATACATACTCATTCATTTGCATATACACAAAAGTACTCACATCAGCCCCCCACTCTCACTACACACATACACAACACACACACACAAACACACCACATACACTGTGGTCATCCTACTGAACCTTGGAGATGGGTGACCCACCATCTCAAATATCTACTCTAGATTATGGATCCAGTTTTAGGGGGCAATTGCACTATTGAACTGCCTTCCTAGACTTAAACCCCAGGCTTAAATCTATCTTATAAAGTAGATGACAGACCACCTCCTCTAGAAATCTAATTTACTCCTATGTTCACATTCCCAGTTCTATATCTTAATCTCTGGGTTTAGCTTAAATTCCTGTCCAAATATATCCCAATTGGGTTTATTCAAGCTTGAGTTGTTATATTCCTATATAAATTTTCCTGGAAAAAAAGAAGTGAACATAAAAATTTATTATGGCAAAAATTAGAAGTGATACATATAATTTAAATAAAAAATGAATGTCTTGATACTGTTACAAAATTATAGTCTTAAACCTCAAATTTGTGTTCTTCAGTGTGGTGTGTTAATTTTGCTTATTGACCAGGTAACCTGCAACTTGTCTGGGCTTATTATTCATATGAAAAGGTTTTTAGAGTACTCTAAATAGGCTCTCATAATGCCTGCAATTATTAATACCTTCATATATTCTGTTCTAATTTAAAGATCTTATATTTCTTCTACTTATGTGATTTCATAGGTTTGGACCTCTACATTTGATGATGATAAGAAATAGTAAATGCACTTGTGTTATTCCAGTCTTGGAGGGAAAGTATTGTCTCTGTCACATCAGGGCTCTGTAAGCCCGTGTTTAAGTACTCAGTATCTGACACACAATGTTTCTATCTATCTGTAGCACATATGAGGGTTGTTGTAATGAACAGATGGCAAACATCGTCAAGAATATCATAGGCCTTTTTATTCCTGAATATAATGATATGATTCATTTTATGTGCTATTTGGGTTTTTAATATTAAACCACCCTGGAATATCTGAAGTAACTACCCTCTAGGTAATGATTATTTTCCTCTTTTCATGCTGCTGGATTCAATTTTCTGACAATGAGCTTCAACCAGCATATTAAACCTAAATTTATTGTACATGTTCATTTTGCTATTCCTAATGTTTTTATGTTTTAATGAAGTTATCAAGTATTGTAATTTACTATATATAAGGTCATGATTTAATCTGTTTAAGATGGTCTATAACCTTTGTACTGTCTATAAAATGTTATTGAATTATAATAATCAGTGATGTTCTTCCTCAATTTTCTATTGGTTAATGTCTAATTTTGAGAATCTTGTATAGGTTTACAGTGAAATACAGTATGTAGCCCCCACTCTCCATCCCAAATTCCCTCAGGTATCTCCCAATACATTCCCCCCTAAAACTTATGACATTGTTTTTAATAATCCACTAAATCCAGCATCTGTACACATACATATGGTTATGTGATCATCCACTCGAGCACAAGAAACCTACCGGTGTCCACACTGTCAAAAAAGGAAGTTTCCCTCCCCAACCAAGTATCAATGTAAAGCACGGAGCATAGAGATCATCTCTCCAGAATTTTGGCTATTTTGATCATGTGCAGGTCTTGTATGGCTAACAGCAACACTGCGAGGCTGTGGGTTCTATGACCATTCATGCCCAGAAGACATTTTCCAGCCTTAGCTGATTCCTGAATCATGTGTGTAAGAGATGATACAGGTGTTCCATTTAGCACTGAGCATTCCCTCTTATTCTCTATCCATTGGCCCAATATACGTCTTCTCCACTGACTACTACCCACTAGGAGAAGGAGGAAGTGAAGAAGAAAGAGGAGGAGGAGGAGGAAATGAAGAAGAAGAAGAAGAAGAAGAAGAAGAAGAAGAAGAAGAAGAAGAAGAAGAAGAAGAGGAGGAGGAGGAGGAGGAGGAGGAGGAGGAGGAGGAGGAGGAGGAGGAGGAGGAGGAGGAGGAGGAGGAGGAGGAGGAAGAAGCCTCTCTCACCAAGGTTCAAAACAGCCCAGAGCTGCTGCTGTAAACTGACTTTTCCTTCAGAAAAGGAGGACATATACATAACCAGTACTTTTAAATATCTTGACCAAATTCATGGGAGGAGAGAAGAGTGAGAAAGGGAGTGGTGGGTTGGCATGGAGAGGGGCTGTTCAATGTACCTTCATAAGCTTAGATGAATACACATTCTTGTATGGAAGTGTCCCTTGTAGTCCATGCACAGTGAATATATATATATATATAT